>NW_007217803.1:25052-169374 GCF_000164805.1 Carlito syrichta
CCCCAGGTACTAAGACAGACCTGCCCCAAGTGCCATCCATCTACGACAAGAAGAGGAGGTATGTCAAACCGTAAATCAATGCACTGCTTCCTTCATCAAGGAAATCTCACTTAAAAAAAGAACAGATCGGAAACGGTGTGCTTAGAGATTTAGCCCATTTATGTTCTGACACGAGCTCCTCATCTTGTCATAAATCAGTGATAACCGGTCCTAGACCAGCGGCTGTTGGGTGGATCATACTTGAGCACTTGCACTAAAGGACACTTAAGAGTTATCCAGGGGAAAAGGAAGGAGTCGCATCTCACAGAGAGAACTAGCAGTGACAAAGGCCAAGAGGGCAGAGAAGGCCTTCCACATTAGAAGAACTGCACGGTAGTTCCCGAAGACCCAGAGGGTGAGAGGTCAGAAGGTTCGGCAGGGGCCAAGCTTATTTTAAATTAGGGAAGCGAGGACCGAAAGAAATCTAACCCATGCCTCTGTCTCCAGCTCACGCCAGCCTCCCGTGAAAAGTCTTCTCGAAGCAAGCATTCAGCAGAGCTCTTAGCCGTTGAGGTCAAAAGGCCCCCTTCCTTCGAGGTATCTGTTTCAAAGAAGCTCGGGAAACTGCATTTAAGGAGAGAAACCTGCCCAGGTGAGCCCAACAGCGACATCTATAGGTCACGTCTAAAGGTCTTGGTCTTCGAAAAACAGTTCCTTTGCTGAGTAATCGGAGTGGTGGAACGTTTCAGGTACTGGAGAGGGAGGGGCAGGGGGAGAAGAAGAGAGGGGGGAGATGGGGAGGGAAAGTAGGAGAGGGGAGGAAGAGGGAAAAACCCATAAGCATGTGGAAAGAGGCCAGGGTTCCTGTTAGGACCATGACACACCTGCCTCATTGTTGCCAGGAACGCCACCTTCATACATTCATTCCTTTGAGTCAAGCGCAGTCTGTCTAATGATTACCTTTTATAATCTAAATTCCCTTAGAAAAAGATAAAGCTGAGCTTGATGTAGCTTGAAGTCCCTAAACAAATGACTTAGATTCATTTATTAGCTGCAGTCTTCCAGGAACAAAGAGATTTGGTCGATATGCACTTACAGGTTTCTTGAGACAAAGACAAAAAGTCAGGAAGTAAACCCACACGTAAAACAAACCGCACATGTTCTCCATGGTGCTCGGGGCCAATCCCAAGAGTTCCCCTGTGAGCTCATTCCCATGAAGAATTAGACCCTTGTTTCCTTTTATCTCCTGAACAATCTGCAACTTCTTGAATTTCATGGAATCGTTTTTCTCCAGATGTTGGAAATATGACTCTTTGATGCCTTTTCCAAGAAAATTCAGCATTAAGTGGGTTTCCCAGGACATCTGTCTATTGTTCAGTGTTCTAAGAAATAGGACACCATGTTAATTTCCCTTTCCCTCCCCTTTCTGATAGTTGTGCTCCAGTGACAGGGGTGGAGCTCTGAGATGCTCCTGAACCCTTGAGCTGCTGGACAGGTATGTCTGCCTCATGAGATGCGTAGCTCTTACTTAGGCGTGGCATCTAACAGATGAAATACAGATGTTTAAAAAAGAAACATTAACTGCAGCAAAATGTACCACACTTAAAATACAGCCTGCTTGCCACTTATGAAGGCACACGGAAAACGTGCTGGAATTCCACAATGAAATGACCCTTTCTACCCCTTGTCTGGCAAAGGACACCTGGAAGATGAGGTGTTTGCACATTAAGCCCTCTGAGGACATAGAGACCATGGTAAAGGCCCATAGAGTCCAGTCTAGAAGGTCAAATGAAGAATCTTTGACCTGTTGGTGATAGAGACAAGAGTTTTGTGGAGGGAAAGATAAAAGGAAAGTGTGACATGAGTAACTGTCCTTACATCACCTGGGTTCAGCTCCAGGCTGAGCAATCTCCATGCAGGAAGTCAGAGCTCCTTCCCAGAGGATCACACACACATTAATTTCTGCTGAACGGAACTTGGCTTTACAGAACAGATGTTTCCCTCGATAGTTTTATGCATATGGACTATTTTGCAATGAAAAGTTTTCAATAATTTACCCTCACTACATGTCAGGGACTATGATGAATACTTCACACTTATTATTATTCCTATTTTTATAAATTTGGAAACCTAGGCTTAGAAATTTTAAATGTTGCTCAACATAAACGATAAGTGGCAGAGCTGGAATTCAGACTTCAGTTTTTCGGAATTTCAGAAACCAAACTGCTCTCACTCTGTTCTGCCTCTGATAGGCAGCATTTCAGAAGTGCATTCTCTGCTTTTGGCAGAGAATGCCAAAAGCATTCTCCTGGCATTGGCCTCTAATCCTTGAAAGATCACTTTCCAATCCACTCCTAAATTAGGTTCTATGCTGAACAATTATCACACCCCAGACTCTTATGGATCTTTAAAGAAAAGCACAGATTTGAGAGTCCCATCAGGTACCTAGCACCTCATCATAAGCTGGAGGTAGGACTCTGGGGCCTTTAATTGTTACATGCTCCAACTTTGCGTTCATGTTAAAAATCTGTAAATGCTCGGTGGCTCAGCCTATAATCCCGCACTTTGGGAGGCTGAGGAGAGTGGATTGCCTGAGCCTGCGGGTTCGAGACCTGCCTGGGCAACTTGGCAAGACCTCATCTCTACAATAAAATCAAAAATTATCCGGGCGTGGTAGCGCGTGCCTGTAGTTCCAGCTACTTGGAAGGCTGAGGCAAAACACTCCAGTCTGGGAGACAGAGTGAGACTCCAACTCAAAAAAAAAAAAAAAAAATCTGTAAATGTGTGAGATATAAATCAATCACACAGCCATCTTCTTATTCCAAATCCCTACCTCAAAAAAATTTTCTTTAGCCAGACATGGTAGCACGCACCTATAGTTACAGCTACTTGGAAGGCTGAGGCGGAAGGGTCACCTGAGCTCAGCAGGTGGATGCTGGGGTGACCGTGAGGGTGCCACTGCACTCCAGCCTGGGCAACAGAGTGGGACTCTGACTTAAAAAAAAATTTTTGTTTTTTAGTTTTTAGAAGTAAGGTTTTTTCTCTTGGTTTTTAGAGAAAATAATCTCTAGGTAAGAATCATCTATATAGACAAGAGAAAGGTCTAATTTTTTTCCATTCAATCTAAATTAGTATTAGAGCAACATGGTGTAATAGGAAGAGCTCCAGGTTAGGGGACAGGAAACCTGAATTTTGCCCCCAGCTTGGCCATCAATACGCCTTTGAACCTGTGGCCAAGTGATTACTTCCCAGGAGCCTCTGTTTTCTCAGTTGTTGGTTAGATGAATTATGGAATCTCTCAGGGCCTTTTTAGCTCTTCCTTCCTATCGTCCTAAACATCAAATATCCATAAGCATTTTAATGGTCTTATTAACACAGATCTTTCTCACAGGTGATAAATGTCCTATTTGCTTGGTGGTAGCCATATTCCCTCCAAGAGTCTGCTAGATGCTAATGAGAAAGGATTCTAGTTTGTGGGGGTTTTTTTGTTGTTATTCTACCTGGACACTTCAATTTGCCTTTCAAAGCTGGCAAGGAGGAAAAAAAGCACACACACACATAATGAGTAGCATATATGTACCAGGTACCGTGTTAGGCACAGAGCATACAGCGTGTCCTCATTTCAAAAACGAGGGGTAGAGAAGATCATTTTTAATATCATTATTCATTCATTTAGGAACTATTTCTTGAGCACTTCAAACATGCTGGTGATGTTTTAGGTGCCAGAGATGCAATGGCAATGAAAGAGACAAAACTGTGACATGACATTATATAAACACCCGTTTATTCCATAGATATTTATTAAAAATCTACCATATAAGCCGGGCTCAGTGGCTCAGCCTGTAATCCCGCGCCTTTGGGAGGCTGAGGTGAGGGGATTGCCTGAGCCTGCGGGTTTGAGACCTGCCTGGGCAGCGAGACCTCATCTCTACAAGAAATCAAAAAATCAGCCGGGCGTGGTAGCACATGCCTGTAATTCTGGCTACTTGGAAGGCGGAGGCGGAAGGATCGCTGGAGCCCAGCAGGCGAGGTTGCGGTGGCCGGGAGCGGCCACTGCACTCGAGTCTGGGCGACAGAGTGAGACTCCAACTCAAAAAAATAAATATAAGTAAATACATAAACAATAAACAAACTTAAAAAAAAATCTACCATATACCAAACATTGTGCTAGTTTCTGGAGATGCCAGAGTGAACAAATCTCTGATCTCATCAAGTTTAGAGCTTAGCAAACTAAAACAATGAATGAACCGTTGTAGCATAGAGTGCTCTGGAAATACCAAAAAGACGTATAATCGTGGGAAACATACCTTTATATTCATCAGGTCAAATCGTCAGTTGATCAATCTGCTTGTGAATGCTATAAATCTGAAGTGATCTCGCTACTAACTCAACTCCAGGACGGCTGCCATTGCCCTGGCTACTTGTAGAACATGCATTTAGGTAAACGATAATATCTATGACATCTCCTTCCACGTGTATATACCTCTTCATTTTTCTCCCTTTTCTTCTGCTACAAATAAAATTTTTTATCACTACTACCCATCTCTTTGTGTAAGAGAACATTAATATACTCATTGTTTAAGCCCCATACCTTGAGATATTGAATTCCAAATAGCCTTGGATCATCACCAGCACAGCACGTTATAAATTCTCCACAGGTAGTGAGGTCAAGAAGACAGCATGGGCCTTCTTGATTTAGCTCAAATTTAAACTAGTTGAAAGTGACCCCTTTCAGTACATTGCATTCTTTCCTATCTTGACAAGATTCTGGAACTGTACACAGTAAAGCCAGATGGTTCATATGCCTGGAAACCTTCCAAGCACACACAGGTCTAGATTTAAGCAATTAATGGTTTAAAAAGAGGAAATGTCTAGTCGGTTTTTAGAAAGTCATAGTATTGAAGCATTTTAGTAAATCACAACAGTCTCAGTATCCTGACTTCCTCAATTAACAAAATAAAACATTTTAAGAGGTCTGGTGTGGAAAATTCAAATAAGCTCTGAAAACATGGCATTAAATTATATTTATTTTATTATTTTTTATTGAAGGCTCTAAATCATATTTCATATTCAAATACCTAGTCATGAAAATTTTAAATTCAGGAGTATAATAGCTTATGCCATCATCCTAGTTGATTTAGTTGTGAACCTTAATACGTTAATTCAACAAACAAGTACTGGGTGTCTACAAAAAGACAGACCATAGGCCCTGGCTATGATGATGCATCAGATTTGGGAAGAGAGTGAAAGCCTTGCAGAAAAGCAAATCCTTAATCTGGATCTTGAAAGATGTGTAGGAGTTTGCCGAGAAGAAAAGATGGCAGTGGGGGAGAGAGGAGACAGGAGACGCAGGAAAGTTAGAGGAGACAGTCCAGGCAGAGGTGAGACTCTGCACAGTGGCCAGAGCCACGAAACCAGATTGCAACTTGCTGGACCCACAAGTAAGTGTGAGGGAGTGAGGAAGGAGCGGATGGCACTTATAACACCAGCCCCGGTCGTGAAGGAGGCCCATGCCAGACTGAGGGATCTTCTACCAAATTCTGCAACTGATGGGAACTGCTACTCTGTTTTAAAGCCAAGGGATACAGAATTAGATTATGTTTTAGGAAGGTTCGTTGTTAACATAATTATGATGACTTCGTGGTCATGGATATCATAGTTGATTTTGGACTTGCCCTATCATCATGCTGATTAACTTTCCCTAGATAGTAACTTCTCTGACTCCACACCCCCTGTGAGCTGCAGTGACCCTGAGCCTTCCTGCCAAGTAGTTGACATTTTCAAAGGCAACCCAGAACAGAAAAACAAATTTCACTATTTAAAATAACTCTGAAGCTGAATGTTTTTGTAAGGCAAAGAATCATCCTCTTGACTTCTATCTATTTTATGTATTTAAAATTTTTTGAATTTGAATTACAAACCAATGAAGACATGGTTTCAAAAAGCAATTCTGCATGTAAGAATGATTAGGTCTGCCCTGAACCACTGAGCAGACATTTCTGTATCGTGGGATTTTAGCAGGTAGAATTGGTTCTTTAATTTGGAATTGATTCTTTATTTTAGGTGGTATAACTTGATAACCTGAACTTGAAGGACATTTTTTTTTCTTTTTTTGAGCTAGGATCTCACTCTGTCGCCCAAGCTAGAGTGCAGTGGCACAATCACAGCTCACCACAGTCTTGACATTTTGGGCTCAGATAATTCTTCCATCTCAACTTTAAAAGTAGCTGAGGCTACAGCCGTGCATCACCATGCCCTTCTATTTTTGTTGTTGTTGTTGTTGTTTGTTTGTTTTTTGTAGAAACAGGTCTTACTATGTTGCCCAGGCTGATCTCAAACTCCTGGGCTCAAGCAATCCTCCCACCTCAGTTTTCCAAAGTGCTGGGATTACAGGCGTGAGCCACTGTGCTTGACCGGATTTCTTTTGGGTAAAGATAATTGTTCAGACTGATAGACAAAATTGTTTGGTTTTTTTTTTCCTCATCTGGTGAGTTTAGTGTCTAAGATATTGCAACTTAGGCTGGGCCATGGCCATTTATCACATTTATTTTATTTGTCAAAGCCAAATAAGTAGATCTTGGCAGCTAATAGATGCCTCCCCTAACTGAGAAAAATGTAGATAGCAGATTTCAGGCCAATTTTAAGCTTTCTAATAACAGCTTCTGTGCATGATCTGCGGATGTTGTGCTTGGCATCAACAGACAGATGCCACTCTCATTCCACAAGATCCAGGACAGGCCTGGCCAGCATTCGATGTTCAGTGGTGCTTGTTGAGTGAGCACAGATGGCCAGGAATTAGAGACTAGTGGTACTTGGACTCTAGCAGTCTTTAGTCTATGGTGGAAAAAGTATACTATAATTAGATCATTAAAGAAAGAAATAACTGAGAGTTGAGACAAGGAAATATCATAGTACCTTGGTTCTCAGTTAAAATTTGGACTGCGATATGCTATCAAACATGAGAAAATTCCTGCTCCAAAATGTTCCTCAACAATGAAATTCTACAGATAGCCCTGATATGTAAAGTGCATGATCAGTGTTTAGAACATTTACTAGCAGAATAGATTAGTAATGACTTCCCCTTCGTTTTTTTCTTACTACATAACCTACTGGTCAATAACATTCTTCTTTCAAGTTCTTCGTAGAAATTTTCATTGGCCAGAATCTCCCTTGCTTATTTTTCTGCCACCTCATCTTTCTTTTCTGTCTTCTGTGACGGTGGCACCATTTTATGATAACAACAGTGTGGGATCCTGTAATTCTAAGTCTCTCATTAAATAGTATTTTGAGTATAAAAAAAAATTAAGAAAAAGACAGGCTTTCTGCTTTTTCATTTGTATACTTTTAACAAACCTTCTCTACTAAAGTAGGCAATTTAGAGACCAATACCCTGCTGACTTTTGTCTTTGACTCTAGATTGGATGAGATGGTATTTTTAATATCAATGATAAAAGTTAAATTAAAATAAAATTATAGAACCAAAAATAACACATAGATAATTGAGTTATCTTTTAATAGAAGAGGAAAATTATGCCATAAAACCCATCTTTGAATGATGATGATATGAAGGATTAAAAGAGACATATCTGAGAAGAAGTGGATGTGCTAATTTTGTCAAGTAAGGAAGCTACGTCTTAGTTATTGGAGGAGGGAATATATCAGGGATATTGGTTTTCTGCGTCTAATAATAGTGGGTTCACTTCTTAGACATCAATAATCCTGCAAAGGAAAAAAATACAATTGGAATTTTTAAAACCTAACAAGGATTTGAAAATAAAGTTACATACCAGTAACCCTTATTGGCATTGTTGCAAAAATTATAAACAAACTATCTGCAAGTCAAATTGAATAATATATAAAAAGAAAAATACATCATGATCAAATTGATGTATTCCAGGGTTGCAATCATGCTATAATAGTTTTTAAAAGCTATCAATGTGAATTTCACATTATCAAAAAATAGAAAACTTATGCAATCTTCTTAGATGAGAAAAGACCTTTTGATAAATTTTAAAAGCATCTTTCGATAAACTGTTTTTGAATGAAACTCTTAACAAGCTAGAAAAAGAAAGGCTATGTCTTAATCTGATAAGGAACATCAACGAAAACTTACAGTGAATATCATTTGCGAAAATGAGTTTTTTAAAGCTTTCCTCCTAAGTTCAGAAGCAAGACAAGGTTATTCATACTCACTACTTCTAGTCATCATTGTCCTGGAGCCTAGTGAGTTTAACAAGGTAAGAAAGATATACAACAGAATAACTTTGGAAAATAAAATAGTTATTATGATAGTGTTAATAGAATATCTGAAAAATTACACAGATAAAGAAGTATAGTTCATAAATGATTTTAATAAATCGCTGTATTCTTATTCAATATAGGAACACAATTCTTTTCTATATATCAATAACAAATAGAAAAAACCTAAATATTACCTAGAAGTAGCAACAAAAATCATCAAATACCTAAGAATATATTTAATTTGGTATGGATATGATCTCAACACTGAAAACTATAAACTATAAAACATTAATATAAATTAAAGAAAGCAGCCAGGCACGGTGGCTCACGCCTATAATTCCAGCACTTTGGGAGGCCAAGGCTGAAGGGATGCTTGAGCCCAGGAGTTCAAGACCAACAAGGACAACATAGAGAGACCTCATCTCCACACACACACACAAAAAAGCCAGGCATGGTGGTGCACACCTATAATCTCAGCTACTCGGGAGGCTGAGGTGGAAGGATCACCTGAACACAAGAGGTTGAAGCTGCAGTGTCCAGGAGCATGCCACTACACTCCAGCCTGGGTGACAGTGAGACCACAACTAAGAAAGAAAGAAGGAAGGAAGGAAGAGAGGAAGGAGAGAGAGAGAGAGAAAAATTAAAGAAAACTTGAATAAATACAGCTGTTTATTATGCTTATAGGTCAGAACCCAATATTGTATAGATGCCAGCTATTCCCAAATTGATGTAGATTCAATACAATTCCAATTTTAGAAGATCTCACTGAGTGTGTGTGTTTTTCTGTGTGTAAAACTAGGATGCTGATTCTAATATTTGTATGGAAGAATAAAGAGCCTGGAATGATTTTAAAAATTGGTAAAGAAATGAAGTTACAATTTTTACAATACTAGACATTAACATATATTTAAAATGACAGAAATTAACAATTTGGTATTAGTTGAAAGATAAACAAATAGAATAAAATAGAAAGTCCAGAAACATATCTACACATTATATGGATTTTTGGTTTTGATTTGATTTGATTTGATTTGTGGTTTTGTGGTTGATTTGTGATTTGATTTTGGTTTTTGAGTTGATTTGATTTGTGACTTTGCCCTAATGTTACGTTCACGCTGCCCACCTTCATAATGTAGTCAGAAGAGATCCTGACCATGTGGACATCTTGTAGAACATCACATTGTTTCTGCTCATTGTAGACATTATTTTGATTCAGTCAGATAAGACCTGAGGTAGCTAGAATGCTGTAGACTTTAGAAGCATGCACTTAAATGGGAGTTGATTTGCTTCTGAGCTCACTCAAGTGGTTATTGACAGGATTCATTTCCTCTAGGGCAGTAGGCCTAGGGCCTCAATTTCTGGCTGGCTGATGACCTTAGGTCTTCTTTAGTTTTGTATCTTGTGGGCCCATTCACAGAGTAACTGGCTTCCATCAGCATGAGCAAGACAAAAGAGTGAGCAAAAGGAGATCATAGTCTTTTATAAGCCAATCCAAGGAGTAACATTTTGGTTTTTGATCACCTCTGTCCTAGTCTCTTTATTAGCAGCAAGTCACTAAGAACAGACTACCCTCAAGAGGAAAGAATTGCATTAGGACGTGAATAGTAGAAAGTGAGTGTTATTGGGATCCATTTCCAAAGTTGTCTACTATATACCCTGAATCTTCAATGTAGAAATCATGAATTGGAAGAATTTGCTTTGGTCCCTATAGCTTTAATTCTTGGTTCAATGCTCTGCTGTAACTAAAAGATTATTTTTAAGTCATGCCATTAGAGAGAATAAGAAACATAACCTTATTCAAGTTTATCTTACCCAATTTAAGAGATACATGCTTAAACTTACATTTCTACAGCTATCTCAGTAAGCCAACTCTTACTTCCCATGAAGAATTAGAAAATGGAAAAGAAGACCTTCTTACCTATTGATAGATGTTAAAACCAAGCTTAGGTTTCCATGGAGTAGACATACCTTTACTTATTTCTCCTACTAAATACACTATAAGTCCTGGATGTTTTATAGAAAACAAATATAAGAAGACCCTAAAAGATGAAGAAGAGAATGCAGACATTCCCGAGACATTAGGGCCCAAGGAATCACATGACTATATGATGGTGACTTCCCTAGGGTCATTTGTTTCCTTGTCTTACATTTTTGTTTTGCTTTTTTTCTTTGCGTTGTATATCCCAGGTATGAAGCCAAGGAAACCAGCAACCTGGAATGACCATCAGTACAGACACAAAAAGAAAAGGGTAATCTTGAAAGCCAGAGAACTTGTACAGAACCACTATTCTATTTCAACAAATATCACAAGCAAAACTGTGACTCTACTCACACCCCCTCCAGCAAAGGCCAAGTGGGGAGATTAGACTTCCACCCTGGCCCCAACTCCCTCACCACCGTTGTGTCAGAGAAGGCTCATTAGGGAGCTGGAGCTATTATCTCTACCAGGTGGTAATGACACTGCCCTCTGTAGTGTCAGTAGAGACCATGTTAGAAGCCTGGACTTCCATCCACCCCACCCAACAGTAATGAGATACTCCTCTGCTCCCTGCTGGGCTGGTGTTAGGGGAGTCCTAGTGAAAAATCAGGACGTTTATAACCACTTGGTTGTAATGAGGCAACTCGTCCCCAGTGCTGTCAAAGGAGGCCAAATTAGCAGCAGCAAAGCACGTCTGCACTTCTCAGCCAAGGAAGAGCCAGTGGAAGTTGAGTGGGGAACTGGAACCCCCACACCCAACCAGCAGTAAAGGGGAGCATCCTCTCCTTTAAATGTCAAAGGAAAAAACTGAAGCAATCGATCATACTCAGTGATTTATCACAGCAACATAGACCTGAGTTCCATAGGTTCTCACTCATAAGCTGACCTTGAACAATTACAATGCTATAAGAAAGCGATTGGCAGTCGTGGGAAACTGTCAGGAGTTGGGGGTGGGATTGCAGTTGAGGGAAACTGCTAGGGGAGGGAGGGGCATACCTCATCAATAAGGGTACCTGCATGATCAATGTTTACATACCTAATCCTGAAATGTACCCCACATCTTTATAATAAAATTTTTTTTAATGTCAAAGGAGGCCAACTGGAGAGCATATATAAAAAGACTCTGAAAGACTGCCCAAGGACCTTAGGACCCCCCAAAAATCACATGATTGCATTACAATGACTTCTTTGGGATTGTTTGTTTCTTTGTCTTTTGTTTCTGTTTTGTCTTTCACTTCTACTCCCATCTGGCAATAACAAGGCGGTACCCTTTCCAAAACAGTGTCAGAAGAAAACAGCTAAAACAGAAGGTATAAATAAGATACAAAGCCTCATAACATAATATCCCAAATGTCCAGGCTTTAACAAAAAGATCGCTCATTCTACCAAGAACCAGGAAGATTTAAAATTGAATGAAAAGAGGTCAAAAACAAGATGGCAAATATTTTAGGGTTAATTATCTGACAAATATATTATCTGGCAAATACTACAGAATCATCTAACAAGTCTGGCAAATTATCTATCAAAGCAGGCATCATAAAATGGTTCAATGAACAATTGCAAACATGCTTGAGATTAATGAAAATCAATCTCAGCAAATAAATAGAAAGTTTCACCAAATAACTAGAAGATAAAATGAAAAATCAATGGGAATTTTAGAACTGAAAAGTACAATAGCCAAAATTTAAAACTCAGTGGATAGGATCAACAGAACAATGTAGGGGACAGAGGAAAGAATTCATGAAGTAGAAAACAGAACAACATAATTACCCAATCTGAACAACAGAGAGAAAATAGACTAAAAAAAAAAAAAAAGTTTCCAGAATGGATATGGCTATACATATAGATTTTACATTCCTGGCATTGGGATTCAGGAGAGGAGGTTGAAGACAAGACTAAAAAAGTTCTCAAATTCTGCAAAAGATATAAACCAACAGACTCAAGAAACTGAGCAAATCGCAAAAGGATAAACCTAAACAAACACATCAGGACACATTGTGAGAACAAAGACAAAGAAAAATTCTGAAAGTGAAGAAAAATCACAGAAAACTATGTGTTACCTGTTGGGAAAAACAATTTGAATGACAGTTTCTCATCAAATATTCTGGAGGTGAAAGGAAGTGGCATAATTTTTTGCAAGTGCTGACAGAAAAGAACTATCATCCTAGAAGCCTGTATCCAGTGAAAATATTCTTTAGCAATGAAAGAACAACCAAGACATTCTTAAATGAAAGAAACCTAAGGGAATTTGTTGCTGACTGATCTACCCTAAAAGAATGGCTGAAGGAGTTAATGAGCACACAAAGGAAATAATAAAAGAAGAAAAGGAGGAGTCTAGCAAGGCTTTTAGATAATAGCCAGCTACTCCAACCAAATACTACACAAAAGCCCATAGCACTATATCAGGAGAGTCCATGCAGAAATATAGGTAAATGCAATAGATTTTTCTTCTTTCCTTTAGCTTGCTAAATTATGTTCGATGTTGTAAGGAAAAAATATGACACTGTCTGATGTAGTTCTAAATGAATATGAATAAAATATTTAAAAGAATTATAAATGGGAGAATAAAGAGATATGAAGGATAGTAATTTCTTCTACACATTATTCCAGCTTGGCAAAATGACTACATCAGTGAACTGGATCAATTATACAATGTAACACCTGGTCGAACACTAAATAAGTTATATGAAGGGATACACAAAAACACCATGGATAAATAAATAAATAATTATAAAAAATGTTCAAGTAACACACAAAAAATAAGAAAAAGGAAACTAGAGAAAAAAATAGAGGGTACTAAGGTGACTATTATAGAAAAGCAGAAAGAAACAAGTATTGACAAGGATCTGGAGAGCCTTGAATTTTAGTGCATTGTTGATGAAAATGTAAAATGATGAAGTCACTATGAAAAATTGCTTGGCAGCTTCTAAAATAATTAAATGTATAATTAACATAAAATCCAGCAATTTTATTTCTGAGTATCTACCTGAAATGCTTGAAAGCAAGAACTGGAAGGCTTATTTGTATATGCATGTTCACAAGCAGCATGATTTCTTTTTCTTTTCTTTTATTATTTTACTTTAAAGATGTGGGGTACAATTCAGGGTTAGGTATACAAATGTTCATTACACAGATACCCTTGTTGATGATACTCCTTCTCCGGGCAGTTTCCCTAAACTGCCAATCCCACCCCCCAACTCCCCTGACAGTTATTGTGTTGTGATAATTGTGCAAGGTCTGCTTTTGAGTGAGAACATATGGTATTCTGTTCTTTGTTTCTGTGATAGATCACTGGGTATGATAGACTCTAAATCCATCCAAGTTGCTGCGAAGTCCATATGTTTGCCCTTCTTTATGGCTGCATGATATTCCATTTTGTGTATGTACCACATTTTCTTAATCCAGTTCAGCTTCAATGGGCAGCATGGTTGGGTCCATGTTTCTACTATTGTGAATAGAGCTGCAACAAACATGCATGTGCAGGTATCTTTTTTGTAGAATGGTTTGAGCTCCTCCAGGTATGTTCCCAGTAGGGGGATTGCACAGCAGCATGATTTTCAATTGCCAAGAGGTGCACACAACCTAAGTCTTTATCAACACATGAATGGGCAAACAAAATGTGGTATAAACATCCAATGGAATATTATTCAATCTTAGAAAGAAAGGAAATCCTGTAACATGCTGCAACATGGAAGAACCTTAATGCCATTATACTAAGTAAAGCAAGCCAGTCACAAAAGGACAGATGCTATGTGATTCCACTTATATGAGGCACTAGAGTAGTTAAATTCATAGAAATAAAAGGTAGAATGATGATTGCCAGAGATTGAGAGGATTGGAAATGGGGGGTTAATCTTTAATGGGTACAGAGTTTGAGTTGAAGTAGACAAAAAAAAAATTCTGGAAATGAATGGCTGTAATGGTTGCATAGCAATGTGAATGTACTTAACACCACAGAACAGTATAATTAACAGTGATACGTTTTATGTTATGTTAACCTTGCCACAATAAAGAAAAAACAGTACACCCAGAAAACAAAAAATAAAATGGCAGTCTTAAGACCTGGCATACCCAGCAATTACTTTACATGCAAACAGTCAAATATATCATAAGAAGACACATTGGTAAAGTGAATGAAAAAGTATGACTCAGCTATGTGCTGTCTATAAGAAACTAACTTCAATATAGTGATATAAGCAGGTATAAAGTACAAGGATGTACAATGGTATATTGTGCAAACATTAATCAAATATAGTAGGAGTGACTATACTATATTGGATAAAGTAGACTTAATAGCAAAGAAATGTGCTAAGTCAGAGAAGGACATTATATAATGGTTTTAAAAAATCAATGCACCAAGAGTATATCACAATCTTAAATATGTATGCACCAAACAATGGAACAAAAAAATATATAAAGCAAAAGCTGATAGAAATGAAAGGAGATATACACAAATTGATCATTATAGTTGAAGACTTCAATGCCCCATCTATGCATTTTATTCTTTAAAAAAAACTAGACAGAAAATGAGCAATAACATAGAACTCAACAAACAGATTCTTATTGACATTTATAAGACATTCCAACCCAAAACAACAGAATATATATTCTTTTCAAAAGCCTATGGAACATATACCAATAAATACTACATCATGGCCAGGCTCAGTGGCTCAGTCTGTAATCCCGTGCCTTTGGGAAGCTGAGGTGAGTGGATTGCCTGAGCCCGCGGGTTCGAGACCCGCCTGGGCAGCGAGACCTCATCTCTACAATAAATCAAAAAATCAGCCAGGCG
This sequence comes from Carlito syrichta, assembly GCF_000164805.1. NCBI lineage: Eukaryota > Metazoa > Chordata > Mammalia > Primates > Tarsiidae > Carlito > Carlito syrichta. Next base: position 40,043 of record NW_007217803.1, read on the forward strand.
TGGTAGCACATGCCTGTAATTCTGGCTACTTGGAAGGCTGAGGCGGAAGAATCGCCGGAGCGCAGTAGGTCGAGGATGCAGTGGCCGGGAGCAGCCACTGCACTCCAGTCTGGACAACAGAGTGAGACTCCAACTCAAAAAATAAATAAATAAATAAAAATACTACATCATGAACCACAAAACAAACCTCAAAGAACTTAAAATAATTAATATATACAAAGTGTTTTATCTGGCCACAAGGGAACTAAATCAGAAACTTTTGGGTTGTTGATAAATAGATCAATTGATTTGGTTATTATACAAAAAGACAACAGAGAAATTTCAAACACTTGGAAACTAAATAAATACTTCCAAATAATCCAAGAGTCACACACTTTATCAATAAGGGTAACTGATCTCAAACCAAGTGAAGTGGGGACCAAAGTGAGACCCAAATTTTACCTGTACAATGACCATTAGTACACCCAACCCTGAATTGTACCCCATATCTTTAAAATCAAAATAAATAAATAACTTTCTTTAAAAAATCCATGGGTCATTGAAGTTTCAAGATAAAAAGAATTGAATTGAATAAAAATGAAAATCAAAATATGTGAGACACAACTAAAGTGATGAGTAAGAAATTTCCAACACTAAATACATATATTAGGAAAATGTCTCAAAACTATAATTTAAATCCTACCTCAATAATCCATAAAACAAGAAAAATACACCCAAAGCAAACAGAATAAAGGAAATAATAATGATAAAAGCAGAAACCAATGTAATTAAAAATTTAAAAACCAGGAAAAATTCAAAGAACAAAGAGTTCATTCTTTGAAAAGATTATACAGTTGACAAACCACTTGCAAGACACACACAGAGAGAGAGAGAGAGAGAGAGAGAATGCAAATTACCAAAATCCAGAATTAAACAAGGGGCATCACTACAGACCCTGAAGCACTGAAATGATAATAGAAGAATGCTACAAACATTTCACACACATAAATTTTATAACTTAGATGAAATTGACCAACTTCAAAAAAAAAATACTACCACAGCTTAATGTAAAATAGATCGTTTGAATAGTGCCATAGTTACTAAAGAAATCTCCAGGTTCAGATGAGTTCACTAAATAATTCTGTCAAACATTCAGAGAATGAACATTAATTCTATATAGTCTCTTCCAGAAAATAGAAAAGGAGAAAATCCTTCCCAATTCATCCTAAGAAGCTAATATTATTCTGATATCAAAACCAGACAAGGATAATACAAAAAAGCAAACTATAGACCAATATTCCCTGTGATTACAAACACAACCATTACCAAATAAAATTCAGCAATATATCACAAGAATTATACACATTGACAAATCTGCTATACTAATGAGACTAAGTAGAAAAATATAATCATTATATCAAATGATGCAAAAAAAGCACTTGATACAATTCAACACCCATTCATAATAAAATGCTCAGGAAAATAAAATTAAAAGGGAACTGTCTCAACATGATAAAAATATATACATAAAACTTAAGCTAATATCATACTTAATGGTGAAAGACTGAATGTGTCCTCCTAAGGGTTGAAACACAGCAAACGTGTCTGCTCTAACTACTCTTACTCAGCATAATGCTAGAAGCCTATCCAGTGCAATAAAGCAAAAAAAGAAGTAAAAGGCATACAAACAGGAAAAGATGGAGAAAATAAACTAAAAGTTGAAAATTGATCCTATTTGTAAATGACATGGTTATTCATATAGAAAATAGCAAGAAATATACAAAAAACCTTCTGGAACTAATATGTAAATTCAGCAAGGTTGCAGAATACAAGATAAACATACAAAAACCAGTTGTATTTCTATATACTAGCAACAAACACACAGATACCAAAGAATACTGTTGGGAGCTGGCCACAGAGGCCCACTGAGCGTTAGGGATCAGGAAGGGCCGTTGACCCCGAGACCACTAGGATGCGTTCGGGAGCTATTGACCCAATTTCCTCCCCCTTTCTACTCAACACTAACCAGATTAAGCTCCTGTGAGCTCAAAACATAAAAACTCTGGGACCGGGACGAACACAAGTTAACTTTAGAAGATCATTGCTCATTCTTCCACAAACTTCAGTTTTGGCTTTCACACAACTTATAATTCAAACTCGTGTCACATCTAAGAGCCTTATGGTCACAGGCTTCTGGGTCATGATCTTAGGATTTATTGAAGGTGTAAATTGTAGAATACAGTTTTAGAAGACAACCATTTTGCTGAAGAATGCAGTTGGGTTACTTGCAGGTAGCCCACTGTGAACTTTGGACTGGGCCACATTCCAAACATTCTGGGATGGGCCACTTTCGTTTGTAAAGTAAATACTTAAGCTTCTATAGAATTGTTTAACTTGGCATAAATCAATCAGCTTAGGATGAAAAAGCTTTATAGAATATGTCAGTCACAGATTAGGTTATCCTTTGTTATGGGATTTTAAGATTATCATATGAAAAGGGTTTAAAGGCAATCATTGATTAAGTTTTCATGGATTAAGGTTTCTGGTGGGTGGGGGACGCCCCTCCCACATCTGACTTTGTGTATAAAAGACCCGTTGTAATTCCCAATAACACACATCGCTTCTGCACTAGATTGGAGTCCAGTCTCTTTCTTTCTCTCTCTCTCTCTCTTTCTTCTTCCCCCCCCCAGTCACCGACGCCATCTCCACCTTTGGGGTACCCTGAACCCAGCTGGAGCTGGTCTCCGACAGAATACAACACAATTTACAATTGAACAAAAAATAAAATGCTTTGGTGTCTATCTAATGAAATATGTATAGGACTTGTGTGCTGAGAACAGCATGTTGATGGAAGAAATCAAAGAAGAGCTAAATAAATGGAGAGATTTGCCATTTCCATGGATTAGAAGACTCAACATAGTAAGGATGCTAATTCTCCCTAAATTGATATACATGTTTAATGCAATTTCTACCAAAACCTATTAAGATTTTTTTGTAAGTAGGTAGAGAGATGATTATTCTAAAATTTATATGAAAACCAAAGTGATTAGAATAGTAAAAAACAATGTTGAAAAAGAAGAAAAACATCAGCGAAGTCAGTCTAGCCAGTTTCAAGACTTGCTATATAGTTATAGTCATTAAGACTGTGTGATATCAGTAGAGGGCTAGACACATATATCAGTGGGATAGAATAGAGAATTCACTAATAAACCCACACAAATGTGCCCAAGTGAATTTTTGACAAAGGTACAAAAGACATTCAATGGAGAAAAGATATGCTTCAATAAAGGGTGCTGGAGCAAGTGGACATCCACAGATAAAAAAGAATCTTGAGCTAAGTTTCATACCTTATACAAACATTAACACAAAATGGATCATGGACTTACCTGTAAAATGCAAAACTATATAACTTTAAAGAAATGGGAGGAAATATTCTGGTTTGAGGGCTCAACCAGAGTTCTTAGACTTAACACCAAAAGCACAACCTGTTAAAAAAAAATTGTAAACTGAACTTCATCAAAATTTAAAACTTCTGCTCTTTGTAAAACTTTGATAAGAAGATAAAAATACAAGCATCAGACTGGGAAAAACATTTCCAAACTGTATCTCTAACAAAGGACTGAGTATCTAGAATATGTAAAGAACCTTCCAAACTTAATTGTTAAAAATAAAATATAATTATAAAATGGACAAAAAAGAATAAAATCATGGCCTCCGCAGTAACTTGGATGCAATTGGAGACCATCATACTAAATGAACTATCACATAAACAAAGAGATGAAAACCGTATGTTCTCACTCAAAAATGGGCCCTGAACATTAGTCGTGTTACCACAAGGGTGGGACCGGGTGTGGATGGGCACTGCTAGGGGAGGGAGGGAAGAGGGTGAGGGGCACATGACAACACAACGGGCACCTGGTCCACTACCAGGGGAAGCGAGGGCCACCTAGAAGAAGCCCAAAGTTCACCGGCATGCCACAACTTATGGAGTAAATCCTCACTTGTACCCCACAACTCTATAATAAATAAACAGATTTTTTACAAAAGATACAAGACACTGAAAAAATTAGAAAAGAAAGAAAAAAAAGAAAATAGACAAAAGACATGAGTGAACATGTCACTGAAGAGGAAATACAGATGACAAATTTATGAAAAGATGATCAGCATAATTAGCCAGTGCAGAAATGCAAATTAAAACCACAATAAGTTATCACTGCACTGTCATCAGAATGTCTAAAAAATAGATAAAAACAACACCAAATGCTGGTAAGGATGGAAGAAACTGAATCACTAATCCCTTTCTGATGAGAATGTGATATGGTGCAGTCACTATGAAAAACAGCTTGGCAGTTTAAAAAAAAAAAAGACTAAATATGCAATTAGCATATGACCCAGCAATTATACTCCTGGTATTTATCCCCACAAAATTAAAACTTGTTTTCACATAAAAATCTATATATAGATGTTTATAGCCGCTTTCTTAAGAATAACCAAATCCTGGAGACAGCCTAGAGGTCCTACAGTGGGTGACTGTTTAAGCAAATTGTGGTACCACCATATCATGGAACACCACTCAGCAAGAAAAAGGAACCAAGTACTGATGCATACAACAAACTCAGACATGCTGAGTGGAATAAAGTCAATCCCCAAAGGTAGCAGATTGTGTGATTCCATCTGCATTACATTCTTAAAATGACGAAATTATAGAAATGAAGAACAAATTATTGGTTGGCAGGGTAAAGATGAGGTCGGGGAGGAGACACAGAGGGAAGTGTGTGTGGCTGTAAAAAAGCAATATTAGAAATTCTTGTAGCTGTGGAATTGTTATGTTTCTTTTTTCATTTTTTTTTTTTTTTTTTTGAGTTGGAGTCTCACTCTGTCACCCAGACTGGAGTGCAGTGGCCGCTCCAGGCCACCGCAGCCTCGACCTGCCGGGCTCTGGCGATCCTTCCGCCTCAGCCTTCCGAGTAGCCGGAATTACAGGCACGCGCTACCATGCCCGGCTGATTTATTGTAGAGATGAGGTCTCACTGCCCAGGCGGGTCTCGAACCCGCGAGCTCAGGCAATCCACTCACCTCAGCCTCCCAAAGGCACGGGATTACAGGCTGAGCCACCAAGCCCGGCTTGTTATGTTTCTTGACTGTATCAATGTCAGTACCCTGCTTGTGATACTGTAATATAGTTTTGCCACCTAATTTGCTACCTAGGACACTGAGTAAAGAGTACACTAGGAGGGAGAAGGAAAAGATGACCGACTGAAGACATCAAATGATTGCAGATCTCTGCAAAGAACACTATAAGAAAGTAGACCCAGGGCTTTTGAAAGGCGACCTGAAAGCCCAACCTGAGGTCTGTCAGATGGACACTTGAGGATGCAGAGGTTGGACAGTTCCAAACTCCAGACAGCCCTAGAAGCAGCCCAACACAAAATCGGGAGCGTGCCTCTGGAGACAAAAGAGGTGAGTGAAAAACAATTTTTCTTCTCTACACACCTCATGTAAGCCTCTGTAGTCTCAGCCAAGGGAGAGACAGTCCAGGCTCTCCCCTACCACATCCTTGCTGCACAGACCAGGTGCAGACAGCTTCCCTAAATAGAGATATAGGCACTGCAGATCCTATGTGAAGCCTGGAACCCCAGTTTCCAGGAGTCCCACAGACACAGCAGTCAATCCCCTCCCCCGCCTTCGTGGAAAATCAACAGATGGGACCTTATCAAGATAAAAAAACTTTTGCACAGCAAAAGGAACCATCAAGAGAGTGCAGAAAATCCACAAAATGGGGAAAAAAATATTTGCAAGCTATGCATCTGACAAAGGCCTAACATCGAAGATGTTACAAGGAACTCAAACAAGTCAACAGGAAAAATAATAATAATTCCGTTAAAAAGTAGGCAAAGGACATGAAGAGATACTTCTCAAAGGACGACATACAAGCAGCCAACAAACATATGAAAAAATGCTTAGCTGACTAAGCATCAGAGAAATGCAAATCAAAACTACAAAGAGATACCTAACACCGATAGAATAGGCATCATTAGTAAGTCAAAAACAACAGGTGCTGGTGCATCTGCAGAGAAAAGGGAACACTTCTACACTGTTGGTGGGAATGTAAGGTGGTTCAGGCTTTATGGAAAGCAGTGTGGCATTATCTCAAAGAACTGAAAATTGAGCTAACATGCAATCGAGCAATTCCACTTCTGGGAAAATAGAAGAGGAACAGAAACTGCTCTGCTAGAAAGACACTTGCATACGTCTGTTCGTTGCAGCACTATTCACAATAGCAAACACGTGGAAACAACCCAGATGCCCACCAAAAGTGGACTGGATAAAGAGAATGTGGTGTCCAAACACAAGGGAATACCAAGCAGCCATAAAGAACAAAATCATGTCCTTTGTAGTAACATGGCTGCAGCTCCAGACCATCATTGTAAGTGAACTATCCCGGAAACAAAAAACGGAATACTTCGTTTCTCACTCATGAGCAGGCCCTAAACATTGGGCATGCAAGCACAAGGGGGGTACAACTCATTCTGGGCGCCACTAATGAGGGAAGGGAGGTAGATGAAGGGGCACAAAATCACCCAGTGGATACCATGTCTGCTACTTAGGGGAGAGAGGACTGGCTGCACACTGTTTACTTATGCAGCACGTCCTCACATGCAGACTCTAAAATCAAATATAAATAAATACATACAACTGGAATTAGAAGACAAAAAAGAGTACATGGGTGTGTATGGTTACATGTGAATGCAAAATTATATTAAAATAAAGCATGTAATAAAAAAAACTAAACTTCCAATTTGAGAATCTTACCTACTTCAAACTGAAACATACTTGCTGCGAAATGGAGAGGGGTTTTAGTGCAACCATTTCTCCTCTCTGAAAGGATTTCCCTTAAGTATTGGAAGTGGAATATACCGAGCACCTACAGCTACCTAGCAATCTAGAAATTTGTTCTGGTGCCAGCAGTTTTTTAAACTATTGTTCTTCCTTGCCACTGCTAGCTGTCTCTTTACTCTGTCTCTGTCAAAGCCCAGTAGGGAGACAGACAGAGGTTTCAGTAATTAAGGACTCTCAGGGCTTTCAGGAGTTTGAATATCTTCTTTGAAGAAACAAGTCTTTTAAAAAAATATTATGTGATCTCTCTCATACATACATATGTATATTTATATGTGTAGGTTTATATCTAAACTCTAGTATATATAATCCTATATACATGTGCATTTAAATTTGAATAAGGCTTTGTTCTGAAAATATTTTGTGAATTTCATCCCATCACTTGAGCTAACTGGAAAATCCCTAGGGTATAAGAAATCCAAATTGGACATGTCTTTGTGTGCGCTCTCTTCTCATATATTTCAATTTTGCATGCAATTATTTCCCCCAGTTCCTTCATAGTTTCTTCAAATTCAGCAAAGGCACAACTGTATCCACTAGCATTGTGGGTAAGAGTCTGATAAAAGCCTGGAGTTTATTCTTTCATAAATGACAGCAGCTAAAGAGGCTCTGGCAAGAGATCTTTTTAGTGGTGTCGATTTTATGAAATGCTAGGAACCTGCCTCCAACATTAACTTACAAGTGTAAAGAAAGTCGAAATAAGACTTTGAGATAACAGAACAATGGCCATGGTAATTTCAGCTGATTATTTCCATTTTGAAATTTTAAAAATATCACTTTTGTCTATGGCCTTCACCTATGAGATGAAAACCATTTCCAAAAGACTTCAAGTGGGAAAGAATCTGACTTTAGTTGTGTACTATTAGTCACACTTCTTCATTATTACTCTTTTATCCAGATAATTGATTTGAAGTGCTTGGATTTATATACTTGCATAGTACAAAGAATCATCAGAAGCTTGGGATAACTTTTTGACCCGAGAAGTAAGGGAGAGGAAGAACTGGAAAATGTACTATTTGTGCAATTTGAGTAAACAGAACACTTAAGAAAGAAGACTGAGTCAGATACTGTCTGTGGGCAACCGGAACCGATTTACACTGGCTTTCTTGTTCTCCCCTGCCCAGCAGGAGCTGAACAACCAGGAACTGCATTCCCCAGATTCTGTTTTTTTTTTTTTTTGAGTTGGAGTCTCACTCTGTCACCCAGACTGGAGTGCAGTGGCCGCTCCCGGTCACTGCAGCCTCGACCTGCTGGGCTCCAGCGATCTTTCCAAGTAGCTAGAACTACAGGTATGCGCCACCACGCCCGGCTGATTTTTGATTTATTGTAGAGATGAGGTCTCGCTGCCCAGGCGGGTCTCAAACCCGCGGGCTCAGGCAATCCACTCACCTCAGCCTCCCAAAGCACTGGGATTACAGGCTGAGCCACCAAGCCCGGCTTTTCCCCAGATTCTTGACAGCAGGGTTCAGGATATGTTTTCTTTAATGAGATGGACTCATAAACTGGCAATATGAGGGTTTCAGCTCACTTGAAACTTTGTGACACCTGACTGGCTCTGTCTCCTGCAGGTGACAGATAGTGACATTGGCAGTGGCTGTCTGCAGATTTCTGACCTTGATGTGGCTGATGTACCCAAGACGGCAGGGGTGGGCTTGAAAGATTGTAGTCACCTCTCTGACTACCACTCCTTTGCCCTTCCTACAGTCTTGTAAACACACAATTCCCGCATTAAATCTGTTTCTATTTGAAATACCTAGAGTGGTTGCTATGCTTCTTTCTTTACCCCACTGGCACAGAGAGATTTCATTTAAATTATTTTAATTTAAATGTTATCTTCTTAAGCGAATTTACTGTTCATTGTTCAAAGAAAGCAAACATTTGTTGGAATTAATCTCATTCTGTTTGCTTTTACAAAGTTAACAATTTACTTACAAAGAAATGACTTTTTAAATATTTTAAAGATGTGGGGTACAATTCAGGATTAGGTATATAATACAAGAGGATATCATACAGGTAAAGTTTGGGTACCCTTACTGATGTTGTGTCCCTACCCTGACCCAGGCAGCATCCGGCTACTGCCAATCCCCCTTTCTTATAGTATTATGGTAAATGTTCAGGGTCTGCTTATGAAAGAGAACACACAGAACTCTGTTATTTTTTTTTTTTTGAGTTGGAGTTTCACTCTGTTGCCCAGACTGGAGTGCAGTGGCTGCTGCTCCCAGCCACCGCAGCCTCGACCTGCTGGGCTCCAGCGATCCTTCCGCCGCAGCCTTCCAAGTAGCCAGAATTACAGGCATGCGCAACCATGCCCGGCTGATTTTTTGATTTATTGTAGAGATGAGGTCTCGCTGCCCAGACCGGTCTCGAACCCGCGGGCTCAGGCAATCCACTCACCTCAGCCTCCCAAAGGCGCGGGATTACAGGCTGAGCCACCGAGCCCGGCTGAAACTCTGTTCTTTATTTCTGTGATAGGTCACTGAGTATCGCATACCCTAGATCCATCCAAGTTGCTGTGAAGTCCATATGTTTGTCTATTATTTTACTTTAGCTTGGTGGTATGTTGCAAAATTAAGGTCTCTAAGAATGTCTTCCTTACTGATTATCTCTTTTTACAAAGTATGATACGTTTAAATCTGTGGTTCTCAAATGGAAGGGAGTGACTTATATTGCTTCTCCAGACGATATCTGGAGACATTTTTGGTTGTCAAACTGAGAGCGCTACTGGTATCTAGTGAGTGGTAGCCAGAAATGTTACTAAACATCCTACATGCACAGGAAAGCTCCCCACCTTGAAGAATTATGCCTAGAATGTCAATCAACAGTGCCAAGGTTGAAAAATCATGGTTAAATAAAAGATGCCTTCTTGCGACTATATACTTATTGATTCTAAGCTAGGTGTCTTCTGCTGATCTTCACTATATCAGCCCAAATTAACCATTTCCTTCTAGCTTTAAATGTGATAAAGCTCACCACTTTGGCTCCCTCTAGTTCCCAGAAAGTTCTGTTGCTTCTCAGCTTAGCCTTCTCTCTTATGAAGATCCAGTTTTCACCAGGTATGCTACGGTCTTTCACTACATGTTTCTCTGAAACCTGCTAATTAGATAAGGGCAGTTGCCAGGATAGTTCACATAGGTGAGACCGAAGAACTTCTTATTCATTTCTGTCCACAGGATCATAGAATTTCAGGATTGGAAGGAAGCTTAGAGAATGTCTCAACTCACACTCTCATATTAGATATGAGAAAATTGAATAGATATGAGAGAGAAATTGACTCCTTCAGAGCCATCTGTTTCTAGACTTTTAAAATTCTATCCAGCAACATTCTCAGGACCTATTAAAAGCTCTCACTTTCTTCCAAGACACAATATTCCTGAAGAGAAGACTTAACCGAAGATGGAAAAAGATATTATTCCCAATACCTAACCTACTCTTCCAGAGATCATTTAACCCCTAACACATCTTAATTCTAAATTAATTTAACTTTACAGGGAAGTTTTTATCCTCTTTCACATCACCTTTCATGTCAGGACAAAATGATAGAGAATATCAGTTAGCTTCAGGCACTTAAGGTATCCATTTCAGACCTTGTTGGGTCTTCCCCCCAAAAGAATCTGTAAGAACTATTGTTTAAGCTCCAGCCACATTGATAATACATTTTTTAAAATGGAAACAGCCTAGATACCTAACAACAGGAAAGACATAGAAATAGATTTTAATTTATCAGTATGATTGATCAGATTTACTATCATGACAAAAAGTAGTTGCAGGAGAATAATATTTACTGGCATAAAAATATTCATAATATATTTTAAAAACAGATAGACATTCAAAGAATATATAGTGTGATCCCACTTTTGATTTAAAATGATATGTGTTTTATGGGAAAAAATAATCATAAGAATATGAACCAAAATACTAACAGTGAATATCTCTGGGTATTCACCATAACGATAGGTGAGGTTTTACCTTTTCTGCACTCCTGAACTTTTCAATCTCCCTAAAATGAAACTTCTGTAATATTATTATTTCATTTTATTTTGGTGATTTTTTTTTTTGAGTTGGAGTCTCACTCTGTCGCCCAGACTGGAGTGCAGTGGCCGCTCCCGGCCACCACAGCCTCGACCTGCTGGGCTCTGGTGATCCTTCTGCCTCAGCCTTCCAAGAAGCTGGAACTACAGGCGCGTGCTACCACGCCCGGCTCATTTTTGATTTATTGTAGAGATGAGGTCTCACCAAGTTGACTTTTGTGATTTTAAAGGAACATTTACTAGTAGTGTCAGCACAAAACAAGCAAAAAGAATTAGGACTGAAAATGAGACACAGGTCTTTGCAATCAAGGGCCATTGATTTCCTCAGGGCTACAGTTTCCATGGAGTGGGAAGAAGCTGAATTTATAAGGGATCCATAACCCAGAAATTAAGGATTGGGACTACGGTGACAGACCACTGATACCTAAGATGTAGAGCAAAATGGAAAAAATGAAGTGGCACTGGGATCAAATAAAACGATACATTTGTTTCTAGTTTTATTTCTGTTTTTCTAAGAGGCAGTAAGACTTGCTCAAGCATTTTTCTTTTCCTTATTTTGTTAAGGACCAGAAAGGATCCTGTATTAGATAAATTGAAAGAGATTTAGTATAAGGAATTGGCTCATGACATCAAGGAGGTTGAAACATCCCAAGATCCGCAGGGTGAATTGGCAAGCTGGATACTCAGGAGAGGTGATAGTGTGGTTCATTTGAATATCTACAGGTGTGAGACCAGGGCGAGAGGGTACTTCAGTCTGAGTCTGAAGGCAGGGGAAAAAGAAAAAAACAAGAGAGTCAGGAAGATGATGGCCAAGCCAGTCAGACAATGCGCATCCCGGTGTGAGTGAGTGAGTGGATGGAAAATTTTGTATACATGCTGGAGAATGAGTGGGCATGTGAATGGCTGACTAAAGACTAGGGAGCTAGCGGCCAGGGCTCTCCTGGTACAGTGGCTGGTGCCGTAGCTGCTAGGCTTGGACCCTTGCGATTCCCAGGACACAGAAGCCAAGCTACATATTTATGTTTTTAATCAACAAAGCCCTTCCTGGGAAGAAAATGCTGGGAGAGACTGAATTAAGTGGGGGCTCGGGAGCAAGTGGCCAGGGCCCTGGTGTAGCAACAGCTGGTGCTTGGTGTAGCAACTGAGCTTCTCTACTTGGTCCCTGGTGCTTCTCAGGTCACAGAAGCCGAGTGCCATTTTTTTTTTAACAGACAAAAGTTTTCCTGTGAAGAAGCAGTGAGAAGAGAGTACCGCCCCAGGCTCTGCCTCACCACTGTAGCAGGAGAGACAGCCAGCTCCAGGCTTTGCCTCACCGCTCCAGCGCCTGGCCAGGCACTGGCAGCAGGGACTGTGGAGGGAGCCCAGAGGCAGAGTCCCACTGAAGAGGACAAGAGGCACCACACCACCCTCTCGAATGTGGGGCGGGAAAGTGCTCCCACCTGCTCACCACGGAGCAAAGACCCTCTGTGACTGGCAGATCAACTACTCAGGGGTTGATCATGACCCAGAGGGAATATCCTGAGAGCACAAACATCAAAGAGGCCTGAGGGGTGCTGAGTTCCAGGCGCCCCACCTCCTGACCTGATCCAGCTGTGGGACAAAGGGTGTGACCAGAAAAGGAGGAGGAAGAACTCCAAAGAGATCAGTGGTGAGTCCGGGGCTGACCCAAACCCCCTCCTCCCCAGCAGTCCTCTGAATGTCAAAGCCACACAGCTGGGCCATGACTGAGAGGGACAAACCCAGGTGGAGCCATAGGAGAACTCCATTCCAGGATAGGCCTGGCCGGGGCACCCCCCAATGAGTACATACCTGGGGAAAAGACAACCCCTACCTCCCCACTGAAGGAGATCTCCCTGACCATACAAGGGTGGGAGGGGAGGACAGCGGGACCTTGGGGAGAGACTGAAAGAGATAGAAACTCTGCAGAAGAGACCAGACTAGAGGAACAATCACAGAGCATGCCGCAAGAAGGCAGGTTTTAATGTCTTTTTATTTTTTGAAAGAATGTTGCCTGTTTGTTTGTCAGTTCATCTATTTAAAAAATATTTTTCCATTGTGCATGAATGTGTATGTGAGAGTTTGATCTGCATCCCCCCCATTTTTTTTTCTTTTCTTATTCTGTTTCTTTCTTCTTTTGTTTGTTGTTTTCTGTTTATGTGTATATGTGAATGCTTGAGTGTTCATCTTTCAATTTTGTTGTTGTTGTTGGTTTGTTTTTGCTCTTTTGTTCTTCTGGTTTTTCTAGTTTAAGGTGTGTGTCAATATATGTGTGAGGGTTCAATCTGAATTCCTTTTTTTTTTCCTAGTCTTTCAGTTTTTCTTCTCCATTCACTTTGTGCTAGGCATATGTGTGTGTGCTTAGTTTTCTTGGGTTTTTGTTGTTGTTCTTGGTTTTAATTCACTTTGTTGTTTTCCAGTTTGTTTGGGGGTGTTTGTGTATGTCTCTGTGTGTGTTCAATTGTTTTTTGCGTTGGTTTCTGCTTTCATTGTTTTGTTTTGTATTTTCTTTTTTAAAAAATTCTTGTCAATCTTATTTCATTCTATTTTTCTCTGTGCTCCTCATTGCTGTCACTGTATCTCAGACACACATACCCATTACATCATCATAGAGAATGGTGGTGGGGAGTGGCTCTCTAGGAACAGATATCACAATCAGTGAAAATTGTAATTTGCAAGTAGTTTCTGAATCCTAGCACCCCATCTCCTACCGTACTTGACTTTCAAAACTACAAAAGACAGCAAAGTTTTCCACTCACAGTCCTATTTCATAGTAGAACAAATCCAGAGTCCAGAACAGGGAAGAATAGAGGGCTGAGCAAACATCAGAAGGGAAAGTCTCTCCCACTGACACTGAATAACAGAACTAAAGAGAAGAGCAAGAGACCTGTCACAAATGAGGAAAAAAACCAAAGGAAGACCACAGGTAATTTAGAGTGTAACAAAGAGAAAACCCTTGAAAAATCAGACCTTGGAGCACAAAAAATGGAAGTCACACATGACTGGCCCCAAAATATGATAGGGATTATGGAATGGATGGAAAGAGTGAATATGACTCAAGAAAGACAAGATGCAACACTGACAGAACTTGCAACAGAGATTTTGGCAATAAAAATTTCATCCAGGAAATAAATAACAAGATGACAAGCATGGAAAGCAGAATTAATCTAGCTGAAGAAAGAATCTCAGAACTTGAACACCAGAACATAAAATTAACTCTATCTGTAAAAAGCATAGAAAGAAGACTCAGAAAGAAAGAACAAAGCCTACAAGAAATGTGCGATTATATCAGGAGGCAGAATCTACCCTTACTGGTATCCCAGAAGAAGAAAGGGAAGTGGAGAACAACTTGGAGCAAGTATTTCAGGAGGTAATCCAAAAAAATTTTCCCCATTTCACCAGAGATGTGACCAGTCAAGCACAAGAAATACAGAGAACTCCCACAAGACATCAAATGAGAAGACCAACCCCTAGACACACAGTAATTCACCTACACAAAGTAGGACAAAAGACGAGAGAAAGGTCAGACTACCTACTGGGGAAAATGAATCAGAATAGCAGCAGACCTATTGGTAGAAACACTACAAACAAGAAGGGACTGGAGTCCAATATTCAAAATCCTCAAAGATAAACAATTTCAACCAAGAATTTCCTACCCAGCCACGTCCAGAAACATCAGTGATGGAGAATTAAATCTGTCCCAGACATCCAATTGCTAAGAGATTATGCAGCTTCCAGACCAGCTCTACAGAAGCCACTTAAAAAGGTATTAAGCACAGAAGAAAGTAAAAAAAAAGAATGATCACACACTTTCCAAGAAAACAGCAGAGTACAGAATCAACAGAGAATACAGCGCAATAAGAAAGTTGAAAACACACTCATACATCAACCCCAAAGCCAAAAGAAAGCAAGCAAACAAAGAATAAACTTTATAAGAACCTCATAACAGGGATAAACAATCAAATTCAATAATCAGTCTGAATGTGAATGGACCAATGCACCAATGAAAAGACACAGAATGGCAAACTAGATAAGAAACCATGACCCAATTATTTGTTGTATCCAGGAAACTCATCTCACCACAGGGGATGCACACAGACTCAAAGTTAAAGGACAGAAAATGAGTTTACAGGGAAATGAATCACAAAAGAAGACAGAAGTCACGATCTTAATATCAGACAAAACAACCTTTAAGCTATCAAAAATTTGTAAAGATACAAAAGGACACTACATAATGATAAAATGTTCAATCCACCAACAAGAAATATCCATCCTAAATATATATACACTCAACACAGCACCAACAGCATTTATAAAGCAACTACTAAGTAAACTAAACAAAGATATTGACTTTAACACTATTATATCAGGGGACTTGAATACCCCACTAACAACCCTAGATAGATCATCGAGATAAAAAATCAACAAGGAGATCCAAAACCTAAACTTGACACTTGACCAAATGGATTCAATAGATACCTACAGATTATTCCACCCAACAACCACAGAATATGCATTCTACTCATCACCACATGGAATGTACTCCAATATCTATAACATTCTTGGCCATAAATCAAGCATAAACAAATTCCATAAGGTTGAAATATTGTCGTGCACCCTGCTCAGACCACAGTGGAATAAAAATAAATATCAATACCAACAAAATTTCCTCAAAGCCCACAAAGATATGAACTCTAAACAGCATGATGCTGAACAACTACTGGGTCAACACTGAAATCAAAGCAGAAATTAAAAGATTCCGGGAGCCGGGCTCGGTGGCTCAGCCTGTAATCCCACGCCTTTGGGAGGCTGAAGTGAGTGGATTGCCTGAGTCCGCGGGTTCGAGACCCGCCTGGGCAGCGAAACCTCATCTCTACAATAAATCAAAAAATCAGCCGGGCGTGGTAGCACATGCCTGTAATTCCAGCTACTTGGAAGGCTGAGGCGGAAGGATCGCCAGAGCCCAGCAGGTCGAGGCTGCGGTGGCCGGGAGCGGCCACTGCACTCCAGTCTGGGTGACCGAGTGAGACTCCAACTCAAAAAAATAAATAAATAAAAATAAAATAAAATAAAAGATTCCTGGACAAATGAAAATGTGGAAACATTTTATCGAAACCTCTGGGATGCCATGAAAATAGTTCTAAGTTTTCTCTATGTGCACACATCATGAAAATGGAATTTTCACAAGTTGAGAGCCTAACAAATTACCTAAGGGAGCTGGAAAGAGAAGACCACCAAAACCCCAACTTTAGCAGAAGAATCCAAATCACCAAATAGGAGACATGGAAGACAAAAATATCTTGGAAAACATCAACGAAACAAAAAGCTGGTTCTTTGAAAGAATTAAAAAGATTGATGGTCCCCTACCCAGAATGACCAAGAAAAAGAGAGAAAAGGCCCAAATAAACACAATCAGAAATTTAAAAGTTCAAATCAAAACTGACCCTGAAGAAATACAAAAGATTACCAGAGATTACTATGTACACCTGTATGGAAACAAACTTGATAACCTAAATGAAATGGAGGACTTTCTCACATCACACAACCTCCCCAGTTTGAAACAAGAAGACATTGAGACACTAAATAGACCAATAACAACCCAGGAAATTGACTCTGTCATGTGAAAATTACCTACAAAAAAAACCCTGAACCAGATGACTTTTCAGCAGAATTCTATGATATGTACAAGGGGGAGCTGATACCAATTCTATTGAAAGTATTCCAGGCAGTTGAGAACGAGGGAATGCTCCCCAAATCATTTTACGAAGCCAGCATCACACTGATACTCAAACTGGGTAATGATCCAACAAAAAAGAGAACTATAGGTCTATATCTCTTATGAACATAGATGCAACAATCCTCAACAAGATTCTAGCAATCGAATCCAACAACACATCTCAAAAATCATCTACCATGACCAAGTAGGCTTCATCCTCAGGATGCAGGGCTGGTTCAACATTCACTAGACCATAAATGTAATTAAATACATTGACAGACATAAAAACAAGAACCACATAATTATCTCATTAGATGCAGAAAAAGCTTTGGATAAAAACCCAGTATTCCTTCTTGATAAAAACCCTCAAACACCTAGGTACAGAAAGAACATACCTCAAAATTGTAAGTGCCATGTACGATAAACCCTCAGCTAATATATTGCTAAATGGACAGAAACTGGAAATATTTCTCCCTGAAAACTGGAAAAAGATAAGACTACCCATTCTCACCCCTCTTGTTCAACATTGTGTTGGAAGTCTTAGCTAGAGCAATTAAACAAGAGATGAAAATCAGGGGTAAACAAATAGGAAAAGAGGACGTCAAGTTATCCCTCTTTGCTGATGACATGATCCTATATCTTAAAAATCCAAGCAAACTGGCCAAAAACCTGCTTGCATTGGTAAAGGACTTTGGTAAAGTAGCAGGGTACAAAATAAATGTGCAAAAGACAGTTGCATTCCTATACACCAATAGCAAGCAGGCAGAGACTCAAATAAAAACCACAGTCTCATTCACAATAGCCACACAAAAAATGAAATACCTCAGTATCTTCCTAACCAGAGAAATGAAAGACCTTTACAATGAGAACTACAAAACACTGCTCAAAGAAATCCAAGAAAACAAACAAATGGAAAAATATTCCATGCTCATGAATAGGAAGAATCAACATTGTTAAAATTTCCATACTACCAAAGGCAATCTACAGATTTAATGCAATATCCATTAAGTTACCAATATCATTCTTCTCAGACCTGTAAATGACAATACAAATATTCTTATGGAAACACAAATGATCAAGAATAGCCAAAACAATCCTTAGCAAAAAAAAACAAAGCAGGAGGTATCACACTTCTAGACTTCAACTTTACCATAAGGCTACAGTAATCAAAACAGCCTGGTATTGGTACAAGAACAAGCACATAGACCAATGGAACAGGATAGAGATTCCGGAAACAAAGCCTCAATTTCTCAGCCAACTCATCTTTGACAAAACCTCCAACAACAGCCACTGGGGAGAGGAAAACCTATTCAGTAAATGGTGCTGGAAAAACTGGCTGACCACATGCAGAAGATTGAAACAGGACCCCTACCTATCACCATACACAAAAATTAACTCTAAATGGATCAAAGACCTAAATGTAAAAGCTCAAACTATAAGAATCTTAGAAAACGCAGGAGACACCCTTGTGGAAATTGGAACCGGCAACCAGTTTCTATTCACAACCCTAAATGCCTATACCTTAAGAAATAAGATAGACAAGTAGGACCTCATCAAACTAACGAGCTTCTGCAAAGCAAAGAAACCATCAAAAGACCAGGGAGACAGCCCACAGAATGGGAAAAAAGATTTGTCAACTGTATATCTGACAAAGGCCTGACATCTAGGATCTATAAGCAACTCAAATGTGCTGAGAGGTAGAAAACAAATGCCCCATTGAATAGACACTTCTCAAAAGAAGGTATACAGGCAGCCAACAGACACATGAAAAAGAGCCAACCTCCCTCATCAGAGAAATGCAAATCAAAATCACATCGAGATACCTACTAACCCTATTAAGAATGGCCATCATTAATAAAAACAACAACAGATGCTGATGAGGATACAGAGAAAAAGGAACGCTTCTACACTGTTGGTGGGAATGCAAACGAGTGCAACCTCTTTGGAAGACAGTGTGGCAATTTCTAAAAGAACTGGAAATTGACCTTCCGTATGACCCAGCAATCTCCCTATTGAGAATATACCTGGAGGAACTCAAATCATTCCACAAAAATGATACCTGCACACGCATGTTTGTTGCAACTCTATTCACAATAGCAAAAACATGGGACCAACCATGCTGCCCATTGAAGCTGGACTGGATAAAAGAAATGTGGTACATATACACAATGGAATATTATGCAGCCAAAAAGAAGGACAAACATATGGACTTCACAGCAAGTTGGATGGATTTAGAGTCAATCATACTCAGTGATCTATCAGAGAAACAAAGAAAATAGTACCATATGTTCTCACTCATAAGTAGACCTTAAACAATTATCATAATACTATAGACAGGGATTGGCAGTTGAGGGAAACACACCTCATCAACAAGGGTTCCTACATAATCAACGTTTGTATACCTAACCCTGAATTGTACCCCACATCTTTAAAATTAAAAAAAAATTAAAAAAAGAAAAGAAAAGAAAAAAGAAAAACAATGACTTGGCTTGAAGGCCCGCAGGCAAGAAGAATTTTCCTTCAAAGGTTGAGCTTCTTCTCAACCTTTATGTCTATACAGACTTTCAACTGGTTGGACGAGGCCCATCCATATCAGCAAGGGCTGTATTTGAGCAAAAAGCATCTCAGAGCTATTCTCAATCATATTCCATGTGGATAATCGTGAAGGATTTGGAAGGGCAATCTGCTTTACTCAGTCTACTGAATTAAATGCTAATCTCATCCAGAAACATCTTCACAGACACATCCTTAATAACGTTCAGCCCAATGTCTGAGCCCCTTTTAGCCTAGTCAAGTTGACACATAAAATTAATTAGCACAGACTCAATAAATAGAAGGAAGCTGTGAAAGGAAAGAAGGATCCCACAAAGTCCTGGGAGAGAAGGGAGCTCACAAGCATGAGAAGTCAAGAGCTAAGACTGAATAGAGGGGACTTTCTCCCAGAGATTATAGCACACGGTGGGGAAGCGATGACACTCTCAAGGAAAATAAAGATCTTTTCCTATTTCAAAGTAAAAAACGTTAGTACTTTTAGAGATTAAAATCCACTAAACGCGATTCGTTTAAGTAAAACACGAATGCATTTGTTTTACCGTTTATCTGCACGTGAGTTACCAACACCACAAATTAACTGTTATGTCTCTTAATTTTTCAGTGTCTGAAACCCTAAAGAGTAATAAGCGAGTTAGCGGTTTCCTTGAGTCTGTCTCTTATGTTTTCATTCTCATTTTAAATTGTATTTCATTAAGTTAAACAGACTGAATTATTTATTTAATTCAAGATCATTTAAAAACTGAAGCCCAAAGCTTCTATTAAAATGTATTCCAAAAGCAGACCCAGGATTCATAAATCCCAACTCCAGCGCCCTGATTATCGCCACCGCAGGAAAAGCGAATATCAAGAATTACAGACGTGTGAAGCCTTTTTATTTGGCAGAAGGACTCAGAAGGATGTTTACACAAGAGAAAAAGTTCATGACCAAGATCAGTTTAAAGAACCCTATCAAATTATCCACATGGACTATGTGAGAATAGCACCGAGATGCTTCTTTCTACTCGACCCTTATAAACAGGCAATTTCTTCCTCTCAGTAATTGCAGGCCTTCTGCTGTAATTTGCAGTGGAGTTCCCTACAGATCATCCATCTCTCACCACGGCTCTCTTTCAATTACAAGAGAAGTCTGTTCCGTGTTTCCTTTTCTCTTTTTATTCATTTGTCTATTGGCTGGGGATGGGTAATAGACAACGTTTCAAGAGGAATAATGAATTCAGACAGAATGCGAAAACCACAGGGTCTGGAACAGATTTCTCATTTTTATGCACCTGAATATAATATCCAGCCTCCCTTTCTTCTTGTACAAGTCCAGTAAACAACTTTTACTGCCATGTTCTTTCTTGTGACAAGTGCCATTCCTGGCTCATTTTACGGCTCCAATCATAAGAAAGAAATATCAGTGCCGTTATTAGCCACAACGCCATGATTTTTTTGAACTTATTCATGTTGAAGCAAGGTGGCCCATTCTGCCTCTGCAGTTCCCCAACATCATGCATTAAATGCTGGCTACCTCATCTCTTCTGACGGTGCAACACCTACTGGCTTCCACTGACTCTCACCAAGGTTATCGTGCTTCGTTGTGATAACAAATGCAAGTCTTGCCTATAAAAAATCTGAATTAAAATTATTTTTCTGATCATGTTAAAGTTATTGCTTGGAATTTTTATAGCATAGACATAGAACAACACATCTTCCAGCAGTGTCTTCTCTTGAACTCTGAAGGCCATCCAAGCTGGATGCATTCTTAGACTGTGATCTCCTTCACACTCTAGTGTTAATCAAACCCTACCTTCCATTCACCAGCACCAGTGGACAGCAGTACCATTTCCTTAAGGAATGGCCATCCCTAGTCGAGAATGCCTAAGACTTTCCAGGGAAAGCATGTTGTCACTACATCAGTCAGAGGAAAAGAAAGGACATCAGTTGGAGAGGACTGTTGGCTTATGAACAACGGTGTTGAAAGCCTTAGAGAAGTAGGTGCAACAAGCCCCAGAAGACTGTCTGATATGGTAGGAGTCCCCAGTGGGCAGAGGGTGACTGTCCTGGATGCCAGCCATGGGGAAATGGGGGAATAGGACAAATGATACCTACTGACAACCCTATTGCCTTCTTTTAGATGAGAAGGGTCTGTGGTTAATCGGGAGCAGCAGATGAACCTAAATATATGCCTCAAAATGCAAATGTGTCCTCACCTCTCTCCTTACTTCCAGTGTGACTCACCCCAAATCATCTACTGTTATGACAGCCCAGTCTTACACAGTCCTACAAAAGAAAAACCGTACTGGTCAGTAGGGAGAGGTGTACAGGGTTGGAGAATATCCCAAAAGGAAAACCAGGAATAGGAGTACACATGGGTCACAGGCACTAGAAGGGGCCTTAGGAAATTTCTAGAGAGACATTTTCAAAGACTAGGACCCACATATGACCCAATGCATTGTTTGGATGCCCTGGCCAGTCTCAGGCACTGGAGAGAAACATTCTCTGGGGAAGAAAATCCAATGTGTCAGGGGTGGAGGGTGAGTCCTCAGACACCAGACCTGGACCAGAGCTAAGCTTTCCTGGATCTGAGTGGTACTTAGATCTGCCGTCACACACAGGATTAGGAAGATGCTGGGAAGAGAATCTGGAGCGCTGATTTTATTACAGCCTTAGAAACACCGAAGATCATTATTAAATGTGGGGTGTGTGTATGTGTGTGTGTGTGTGTGTGTGTGTGTGTGTGTGTGTGTGTGTGTGTGTGTGTGTGTACACGCACTGGGGATAAGGTGGGGAGAAGAGCAAGATAAAACCTATGGGCATTGATTTGGGTGCATAAAATTGCATCAAATATTATCATCATTCTGACAGACTATTATAACTACAGACTACTGAGCTAGATGAAGCTTCCAGACACCTTCAAACTTCTCCGTAGCTTACATTTGTGCAATTTTCCTGTGGAAGTTAGAGATAAAAGACGTTTTCAGCCAAGCATCCAATGTGCCTTTTCGCCACTTCTTCTGATTTCTAGCTGTGCCCGAACCAGTAGCTTCTTCACTTGAATAATAATCTGTGCCTTGGCACTGATGTGAATTTACGATCGAAAGACCGAAGAATCTGTGAACCCTCCTTTCTCTAAGAGAATTTTCCACATTGGCATCCTCTCCCTCGGTGTCACCAGATTCCAGCCTAAGTGTCCAGCTAAGAGGCTGTGTAATTTTCCCTGGGATGGTAAAACTATACCCTGCTCCCATAAAGCCTCAAGAGTTATCTTCTCCATACTTACACCACCCCTCTATCCTGAGGCTTTCCATACTCCTGCTGAACATTGAGACTGGTCTCCATGGTGGCAGCCTGGCGCCAATTTCTGAAACAACAGGGAGTTGGCCCAGATGGCTGGACTTCAGAGTTTTCAATCAGGTGGGAAGAGTGAGGTTAATTTCCTGATGAAAAATGAAATTATTATAATGGATTCTAAAGCTAGAGCTCTAGACCCAAAGAAAAAGAGCCCCACGAGGAAACAAGCAGCAGTAAATATAAAAACTGACAATTGACAAATTCCTGGAAAACACAAGAAAGGACAAGACAATGATAGCAGAGAACTGACGAAATATTTGTTTTTCCTTTTTCCTCTTACAATCTACACAAGATTTTTCCTCCCAGAGAGGGTGACAGCACTGAGAAGAGGGAGATGATTTTAAAGAAGTGATAGTCAAAGAATTAGTGGCAGGAGATTAGTTGGTGCTAGAAAATGCTTCAGAGGTACTCAACCCAATTACTGAACACTTAATAAAAATGATTTCAAAATGTTCAGGTATATATTTAATAGCAAGTTAACCAATAGGAATGGGACTATTTTTGGAAGAAAAAATAGAATGGGTTAAAATAAGAATAGTCTGTAAGCTATTCTTACACTCTACAAATGTTTTTATTTTTTTATTTTTTAGTTGGAATCTCACTCTGTTGCCCAGTCTGAAGTGCAGTGGCACGCTCACGGCCACCACAGCCTTGACCTGCTGGACTCAGGTGATCCTTCCACCTCAGCCTTCCAAGTAGCTGGAACTACAGGCACGTGCCACCACACCTGACTGATTTTTTTGATTTATTGCAGAGATGAGGTCTCGTCAAGTTGCCCAGGCTGGTCTCAAACCATGGGCTCGGGCAATCCTCTCACTTGGACCTCCCAAAGTGCTGGGCTTATAGGCATGAGCCACCGTGCCTGGCCTACAGATGTTTTTTTTTAAATTAAGAGATTGAGAGTAGATAAGAAAAAAAAAAAGAGACGAGAAATATCCAGGTATTTTTGTAACATTCTGTTCAGCACATATACAACTAAAATTTGTCGTCAAAACCAAGACTGAACATGAGACTGCATGTATCAAGGGTTAAGACACAAGCATAAAATGTTAAAAAATGAAATACAAAGATTACATTCACATTACATTTAAAATAAAAAACACCAGAACCATTAAAGGTTAAAATAGCGAAATAGGAAAACAACAATCTTTCAAGATGGGAACAAAGTTTAAATACTTTTGGAGTTTGCCTTCACAACAGTGCACTCTAAACAAAGAGTATGTTAAAACATGCAATGAAGGAAGTAATATGTAGAAAAAGGTAAAGTTTTTTCTGTTGTTGTTTTTCCTACTAAGGTTCTTGCTATAAATGAAAAAGGTCTGGACAAAAGAAGATTAATCGATACCTAGAAAAGGAACACTTGTCAACAGATCTTGCTACCCCTTTCTGTACTGGTTTCCTTAATTTTATATTGTTATTTTGACACCTTCACATTATAAAATATTTCTGAGTAGAGGACTTGGGTTGAAGTCTGCTCCTGGCTGCCATGATTGAATATTTATTTTTAATCTCCTGCCTTAATTCCTGAAGCATTAAGATTTTAGTTCAGGCAAGAAGAAAAAGCAATTCCTTTTGCTTCTCTAAGAAACCATATTCTAACCCAAAGTCATAAGCTTTCTTCTAAGTTTTATCATCTTAATTCTTATATTTAGATATACCATCCATTTAGAGTCAGTTTTTGTATATGATGTGAGGTAGGGGACCAAATGTATTATTTTATGAGTCGCTAAAAAGAAAAATGTTTGCCAGATTAAATTAAACAGAAATACTTAATTGGTCAATGAATGATTCATGAACTGGGCAACCCTCAGGTTCAGAGTGACTCCACAGCAGCTATGTGATCAGGTAACATTGATGGACAGAAAAGGGAAAGTGACATAAGGAAAATGGAAGTTAGGAACAGAAACATCTAGGTTGATTGCAGCTCAGCATTTGCCTTATTTGAATCTGGTTTGAACAGTTGGCTGACTGTGGCTGCCTAAATTTCTGCTGCCATGGTTGACTGAGACTTGGATACGTGTTACGAGAATAGGTTAGATTATAGTTTGTTTCCACATCAAGTTGGATTACAGCTCAATACATATGGAGAAACTTTTAGGCTGAAGTTGACTAAGGAGGCTATTTCAGGTCATTGAACAGAGTAGATAGTCAATTGTCACAGCACCATTTTTGAAAAGACTATTCTTTTCCTTTGAATTATTTGAAATTTTTGTCAAAAAATGTAAGGATTTATTTCTAGACTCCCAATTATATTCTATCAATTTATATTTTTGTCTTTATAACAGAACCACGATGTCTTGATTATTATAGTTTGTTGTAGGTTATGAAATCAGAAAATGAATTCTTCGACTCTATTTATTTATACAAGATTTTCTGGCTATTCTGAATCCTTTATATTTCCTATAAATTTTAAGATGAATTTATCAATTTCTGCAAAAAGGAAGCTGTAATTTTCATAGGAATTGCATTAAATCTGTAGAGCTACTTGGGGAATATTTTTATCTTAATAGTCTTATCTTCTAATGAATGAACAAGTTACTTCCCGTTTATTTAGTTATTTTATTTCTTTCAGGAATATTTTGTACAGAATACAAGTCTTATCCTTCTTTTGATGCTATTAATATAAATGAAATTGTTTTGTTAATTTTACTTTGGGTTGTTAATTGTTAGTTTATAGAAATATAGCTGATTTTTGCATAATAATCTTATATTCTATCACCTTGATAAATTCACTTATTATTTCTAATAGACTTTTGTGTTTGTGGATTCCTTAGGAGTTTCTGTATACATGATAGTGGCATCTGTGAACAGATGACTTCTTCTTTTTCTATCTGAGTGCTTTCTATTTCTTTATTTTGCTTAACTGCCCTGGTGCTAACCTTCATTACAATGTTGAAAAGAATTGATAAAAGTGGGCATTCTTACTCTGTGCTTTACCTTACAGGGAAAGCATTGAGTATTTAAACTATAAAGTATGGTGCTCACTGTGGTGGTTTTTGTAAATGCCCTTTACCAGCTTGAGAAAGTCCTCTTTTACTGTAAGGTTGCTGAGTGTTTTTGTTATGAAAGGGTGTTGAATTTGTCAAATATTTTATCAGTGTTGATTGAGATAATCTTATGTGTTTTTCCCCTTCTATTTTATTCATATAGTTTACCACGTTAATTCACTTTCAGATTTTAAATCAACCGTGCACTCCTAGGATAAATTCCACTTGGTCATGGTATATAATTTTTTGAAATGTTACTGGCTTTGGTTTGCAAGTATTTTCTTGAGGATTCATGCATCTACATTTATAAGAGATATTTGTCTATAGTTTTTTGTTTTTCTTGTTATATATTTGGTTTTGCTATCAGGATGATATCAGCATTATAGAATGAGTTGTGAAATGTTTTATTCTCCTGCAATATTTACAAAGGTTTGTAAAGGATTGGTAATTCTTCAATCATCTGGTAAAATTCACCAGTAGAGTCAGCTGTACCTGGGCAGTTGTCTGTGGGAAGTTTTTACATTTGTAATTCAGTATCTTTATTTATTTTAAATCTACTCAAATTTTCTATTTAGTCTTGAATCTGTTTGGGAGTTTATGTGTTTCTAGACATTTGTCCATTTTATCTGAGTTATATAATGTATTGGTATACAGTTGTTCAAAGTGTTCCTTTATAGTTCTTTTTATTTATGTAAAGTCAATAATGATGTCCCCTGTTTTACTCTTGATTTTAGTAATTTGAGTCTCTTTCTCTTGGTCAGTCTAGCTAACTATTTGTCAATTTTGTTTATCTTTTCAATGAACCAACTTTCGGTTTTGTGGATTCTTTCTATTGCTTTTTCCATTTTCTGTTTTATTTGTCTCTAATCAAAATGAATTGAGATCTTTCTGCTTTTTAAATGTAGGTACTTGCAGTATAAAATTTCTCCTACCATTTCTTGAGATGAATCCCATGTGGTTTTTATGTCATGTTTTTTTTTCATTCATTTCATAATGATTTCTAATGTTTCTTGCCATTTTGTTGTTGACTCATAGATTATTTAGCAATGCATGCTTAATTGCCACATATGTGTGAATTTCCCAAATCTTCTTCTGTTATTATTTCTGATTTCATATTTTTAGGGTGAGAGAACATAGTTTGTATTGCATCGTTCCTCTTAAATTTATTTAGACATATTTTATGGACTAACAGAATCTTCAAGAGTTGTGAATAATTTTATTTTGATAAATATTACTAGTGTCCACATTACATTTATGGAGAAACAGATATTTAGAATTCACACTCCATCATTCTAAAAATAAATACCTTTTTAACTTATTTTTAAATCAATTTTTAAATAACTACGTAAAGGAGTAAATTGAACAGAAAATCAATCGTGAACAAAATTCACAATTGAATTTTGGTAAATACTGGTAGATATTTATGAGAGAAAATTGAATGCATATATAATTAAGATTCAACTCAAGATGGACTGTGAAAACATTAGACTGGGACACTGTCCACAACTGGTTAATTTCTGGTAGCTAAACTTCTCTTGGCAAATTTTTCTGTACTGTTAATTAATATAATGACTACTTTGCCAAATTTTAAAGTTATGCAGTAGTGTAGGATTTCACAGTATCCACTATTCAACAAAGAATATTTATGTCTCACCTCTTTGAAAAATTAAATAAATCAGGATACGTGCAGTGGATAACTTGTTAACACTTTACTGCATAATAAACCCAAGTAAAGATAAATAAATACGTAGAAAGCTTCATATGTTTCATTTAAAAAGATTATCACTATGAACACATATACTTATGGTTAGATGTAATGTATCAGTATCGGTTTTATCTATTATTCTTATCTACATATGTGGGGCCCCCCCAAAAAAACTGAAATTTTTTTTGGAGGGTGGGTTCCTTGCAATACAGGCTTCCTGTGCTAGTAAGTGTTCTAGGAATTCGTCAGCATCAGTGTGCCAGCTGGCATCGTTGTAAAAGGCTGTTTGACTTCAGTACCTTTTTTTTTGAGATTCTTTACCCAAAAAAAAGAATTTGTTTATTAAAAATTGTATATTTATTTCTTTAAGATTAGAAAATATAGTTTATTTGGAAAGTAAATTCTATTTATACTTACATGTTTAAACTTAAGTCACCTTCAAAGTAATCTGCTTTTCATGCAATACGCCTGTTGAGAGGCTTTTTCTACCCATTTCATGATAGGTGATGGATGAGCACACCTACTCAAACCATGCCGAGTATTCAGCGTTTTTTTTTTAAATCAAAAAAATGGCATAGCTCCAATGCCCCACCCTCCCTGTTCATCCTATCTTGCCCCAGACAACTTTCTTTTGTTTCCCCAGATGAAAAAAGTCCTCAAAGGGAAACATTTTGCCAACGTGGAAGAGGCGAAACAAAACATGGCAGAAGCACTAAAAGGCATCAAAATTGATGAGTTCAAAAACTGTTCTGAGCAGGAGAAAAAGCCTCTCAACAGGTGTATTGCATTAAAAGCAGATTACTTTGAAGGTGACTTAAGTTTAAACACGTAAGTACAAATAGAATTTACTTTCCAAATAAACTATATTTTCTAATCTTCAAAAAATAAATATACAATTTTTAATAAACAAATTCTGGGATTGTGGGGAGTCCCCCTTCATATACACCTTATGTCTCACATATACCTAAGACCTCAAAGAGAGTCATTCCCCAATCGCCATATCTAAAAAGTCATTTTTTTATTTACTACAAAAAATAGCCTAATACAAGATAAAAAGTTCCACTTGATTAGGCAGCAAAAGTGAGAAGAAATAGGTGCAGTTAAAAAACAAGTATAAGGGCCAGGCTTGGTGGCTCAGCTTGTAATCCCGCGCTTTGGGAGGCCGAGGTGAGTGGATTCCCTGAGCCCGCGGGTTCGAGACCCACCTGAGCAAATTGGTGAGCCCTCATCTCTACAATAAATCAAAAACGAGCCGGACATACTAGCACACACCTGTAGTTCCAGCTCCCTGGAAGGCTGAGGCGGAAGGATCGCGGAGCCCAGCAGGTCGAGGCTGCGGTGGCTGGGAGCGGCCACTGCACTCCAGTCTGGGTGACAGAGACTCCAACTCAAAAAAAAAAAAAAAAAGTATAAGATGATTCGCATTGGCTATATTTTAGGAACCGCATAGCTGGTTACATGACCTGTAGGATGCCTTTACACAGACCATACAGAAAATTGTAACTCAGAACTGTTCAGTGAAGGAAGTAAGGGATCTATCTCTGGTCAACATTACCCATGGGAATAAATTTTCCTATCGCTACAGGGAAAGATAAACTGATCCCTTTGGGCAAATTCTGGGTTAACCAGATCTTATCCTTTGTGATGTGTCACTTCTTGGAATCTAAAACTATTTGTTAGGGTGCAGGGTGTGGAGGGCCAGAGTCAGCATGCTGGAGGTTCGTGCTGATAACTAGACATCTGAGTAATGCAAAGATTTGCAACACACAAAGAGACGAAAGAAGAAAAGATTTATTTTAAGAAAAGTTCACTTCCCACAGACAGGAAGAGGGCCAGCACTCTCAGATGAGGGTGGCTCCCGGCCTCTTGAGCCTCAGCTTAAATCCTTTCCCTTGGAGATGTTACAATCAGGCAGACGTGACTGCCATGATTCACTTGTTAACCACTTGTGGATGTTTTGGAGACCCTGAGAGGGGATGGTTCCGATCACCAGGCTTGAAGTCATGGGGTCTCACCACCCACTCCCCGCCAGGAGTTTATTTTCAGGTTACAATAAGCTGATGCAGGTCATGCTTGACATACATGCAGGTCTGTGTATCTGAAAAGACAAAGTCGGTAAAGTTAATCTTTACCCAAAGAATACATTTTTCCAGGACAGAGTTTCCACTTTTTCATCGTTGTGTTAAGGTCTAGAAACAAAATGGCTTCCCACTCTTGGTCCGTCCTTTCACTAGTGAGAGAAGCCAAAGTCTTTTTGTCCAAATTGCATTCCTGCAGTAGTAGAGCAATGGAGACCACCTGGGAGCTTAGCACTCAGGGCCCGCTAATTAATTTGCACCAAGCAGTGCAAAATGAAATGGAAGACTGCTTGCACAAAAACCAGGGAAATAGTGCCGTTAAGATACTAAACCAGGAAGCTTTTTCTTTCTTTGTGGTCTCTCTCTTTCATCTTGCCATGTTTTTGTTTGTTTGTTTGTTTGTTTTTGCTATTTAGTATAATTCTCAGTAAACAAAGATTTCCTTCTTTAACTTGCTAGCATAAATACTATGGTTTTCTTTATATTGCCCAAGATCAATTTTAGATGCAACTGTATGAGCATTTAACTCACATATAGAATCATCAAAATTATGCAGCTTGTATTTTGTAGTTCACGCATGCGTATATCTTTCATTTGTACTGGAGCAGTAGCAGTGCTGCATAAAACTAGCTCAGCTATTTTCATTTCATTCTTGATATGCATACATTTGCCAAGTCTCTACTTTTCAGCTTACTGTTGAGTAAGGAAGGACTGAAAGCAAAGAGTACTATGGGTTGTCCTATCTTTCTCTTTCTTCCTTGCCTTCACTCTCAGCATAAATGATTGACTAACGCAAAAAAGTAACATGAATAAAAAACGATATGATAGGATTCACTGGCCTTCATGTTTCTTAGAACTTTGTTGCTTTCTTTTTGCATTCAAAGCAAGTTCTTGTTCAAGTCCAAAGTGTGGTTTCTCAGAGCTGTCAGCTCTCCTGCTTATTCAGCCTTAGACATTTGTACTCACTTTGAGCCTCCCTGACTCCAAGTGTGAATCTCCCAGAATTCTGTGCTTACAGGGCACGACAAAGGCTATATGTAAATGTAGCAGTAAAAAAGGCAACTGATGTGCATATGGTATGTATCTCTTTTGCTCATGTGCTTGCTCCATTGTCTCATCAAATTTATTTGCAAAACACAAGTTCAAAGACAAATTATTAAGAATTTTAAGAGGCTGACAACAAAGCATTAAATCAAGGCATGGGATCTTTCACAGCACAAGGTTCTGAAGATTATTTTAAATATTCCAATTCTTCCAAAAAGTATCAGCCTTTAGAACCAATTACCAATTTCCACCCATGAAGCCAGCCCTGTTCCCACTCCTAGAGGATGAGGTTGGGGAAATGCTTAATAAGTATCTATTAAATGAATCAAGGAATAGGGTAATTTTATGGTCACTTCATGATCCAGAATGGCTTCTGGAACTACAACCTTCATGAGCAAATGTAGAAGAGGCAAAAGTTCATACACTCTCCCTTTTAAACTGCATTCACCTGTTCATTTACATCTCACTAGCCAGAAGAAGAGGAGCTGCAAAGACCTCTGGGAAATGTAATCTTCCAGGAAGATACCAAAATGCCCATACTGCTAGTAAGGAGGAAGCATTTCACCACTCTGTCTACCAGTATAATCTCTCCTCTGCTCTTATTTTATATTTAAACATTTTGATCTCTTGCAATAGTCACAAATTACACACTTGACTATAAAAATGAAGATCAAATATATATTAATATGATCCCACTTAGTGTGCTACAAAATCTTTTCAGAATTAGCCATTTCATTTTAACAGAAGGAAAAATCCCTACTTCATAAACAGAGGAATCTATCATAGATTCAAACCTTACATGCAACAAAATCTTGTTCTTTACTCCTTAACCATATTGGCAAAGTCATTAGTAACATATGCCATATGCAGGAAACATAGTGATATTGGCTAAATTTAACTTATTAACAGAGCATGGCTGAAGATATTGGAAGAATTCAAAATTTAATGCACTACTGTATTTTTCTCAAATTTCACTGAATGTGATGCTTTTTTTTGTCATTTGGAGGAGAACACATCTTTAGGAGCTACCGTTGTAATAAAATATTTGTGAATGCTTTAATTAATACTTTTAGAAGTGACCTAAATACCCACAAAAATAAATAATCAGATTCTCGGGTTTTACAGTGATTCAAGATGGCAGTAAGGATGATATCCTTTTTTCTCCCACTCTTTTTTACATCAGTAGTGTCAGGCATTGCTATGAGAAAACTAATCCTACATTACAATAGGTACAAATGAGTAACCATTCACAAAGCAACGCCTTATTTAATAAAAAATATAATTTCTGTCAACTTCAATAAATGGAGATTATTTTAAATATCCCAATTCTCCCAAAAAGTATCAGACTTTAGAATCAATTACCAAAATAGGAACATGTAGCAATTTACTTATTTATTAATGTATTGCGTTCTATCTTATTAAAATTAAAGTAGGTGAATTTTAGTGATTTCCAAGAGTAAATATATTATCTTTATTTTCCAATCTGGCCGTGGAAAACTCTATAAAGTTATTTAGTTCTCCAAATGTTATGATTGGCAACGTGAAAGTTAAAAAAAAATCAGATTTTTACATTATCCTCAAAGTTGATTTCTCTTTCAAGCTACACCATTGGAGCTACCAATTATGCCATTGCCCGATTGACACTTCAAGTCTGCAGATGGTTAAAATATTGGCAGATATCAAGACTTTGTGTTTCTTAAAATCAATGCTGCATGCTTTTCATCCTTGTGAGCTCTGTGCCTCTCACAGTACCCACAACAGAGTTGAATTTAGCAATGTAAAGTACATGAACAGAGGAGTGGTAGGAGAGGATTTATGTTGAGTTGGCCTGAAGTATAAAGACAAACATGTATGTAACTCGGCAGTCACAGGTAGTTTCACCTTGTGAAATCTGTTTATATTAGAAAATTTGAGTCTCCTTAAGATATGGCACCTCTAGTCATCCTCAAATCTGCACTAAATGTATGGGGAATATAAAAGGTCAGCAGTTTCAATAATTTTAATCTTCTGTCCACAGAAAAATCTATAGGCTTAAAAAATGTTTCCTTTTGTCCCAATAATTGATAAAAGATAAGTATAGCTGAGTGCCTGTTTAAAGGAATTTTGCTTTTTTAAAAAATAAATTAGCAATAGGCTTCACTACAGAGCTTATCTCTGCAGGTGGAAAATATAACTGGGAAGAACTATTTCAGTGATTCGTCTTATTAATTCGCTGGAAATTTGCCACCATTTTCCTGAGGGTACAGTGTGAAAGGGTTTTTTGAGGTCTGAGTTCTTTCAAAATCCATTTCTCCAATCCCTCTCAGTATGTTATGCTGTTCACTGGGACAAGAAGAAGGGCAGATTTCCTTTAGTACCAGAGAATCTCCTTGGAATAATCAATCCTTATCGTAGAAGAGGCCAAAGATGTTCCTGGCAGAAGCAGGAGGGCTGGCAGGTAAGCACCGCAGGCCTCCAAGGGGAACTCATCACAACTGTCACTACTGAAACCACCGCTATTCGTTGACAGTTTCAAATCCTCCAACCTCAAAGGGGTCTGAATTTTGGTTATAGCACAAAGTGGAGAAAAATAGAACTATCCTGTCCTCAGTCACTAGTGAGTCTCAGGGTGAAGGGTAGCTAACATCAAGCCAAGAATATTCTATTTATTTAGATTGTATGTTTACTTGGGTTGGCTTTGGTGAGGGGTACAAGAGGTGTTGAAAAGACAGACACTTCTCTCCCCACCATCTTGGTGGTGCACTAGAAGGGCCCAAGCAATTATTAGACCTGCTTATCTCTGAGTTCTTAAGTTACACTGAAATGTAAAATATATTAATGCTAAATGGGTCTTTTCCATTGTCTTGTGTTTGGCTGGACTCCAAAGACTAAGAACCAAGGGTGTTACGTGCTAGATCATGTGTCCAGCAATTGTTAAAGAATGACGCTACAAAAGGACTTATAGAGGATGATCCTTTTCTGCACTTTAAGAGTGTGTAAGGGTCCCCTGAAGATGATAGAGGTGAAGAGTTTAGAGTGTGAGGACTCCTTGGAGAGTGTTGTCAACGTTCCCTTTACCTTTGTCTCCTTTCTCTTGTTAAGGAGGGATGAGGATACTCCCACTTTAATGAGAGAAACTTCAACAGACTCATTCAGAGAGCTTGGCATGTGTTCTTGAAACTCAGGAGTTATGGGGACTAGGACTTATCTCACCCTTAAATGTCTAATGGTGAGCACCTAGAGAGAAATTGTAAATTACATTGGTAAAGCACACCCCTCTGGACGGTAAAGGAACAATCATTCATGTCTCCCATGACCCAGTCAGAAAGCCCCACAAATGGAACCTTTGGGAGCCATCCGAAAAGGGGCACTGCCCAAATGGACTCCTGGAGAGGCTGGAGTTGGATTGCTGGAACTCAGGGACAGGTTGGGACAGCCAGTCAGAGAAGCCCTTCCTGCTGACAGATAACTGCTGTCAGAGGTCCCCAGTGGGGCCATGTCAGAGGAAGTCATGAGAGTCTCCTACCATAAGGGGAGACTTTGAGCATCCACAGTGTTAATCAGTCAATCAACACTAATTGCAAACATACTATTGGAGTAAACGCTCCTTCCCTTCCTTCACCCCATTCACCCATCTTGGGGGAGTCAGGGCCAGCAGGTGAGTTGGAGGGACGAAATGTACAGCCTCGGGAAGGGGAAAAGACGCCATCCACACCTCTCTCCCTCCTCCTGCAACCTACAGATCTCCCCCTGAAACAGTGTTGACCTGGGAAACGAGAGACAGGAAAATGGATGAGAAATTCCAGATGGCTGACTGAACATTTTAATGCCTAAAGTAGCTGCAAAAGCATCAGATTGGCATGAGATGTCATTCAGAGTCAGGAATAACAAGTTGACAGATCAGGTTGAAATGGTAAGCTGTAAGAATGAATAAATTTCCTTTCTACTTGTACTTTTCTGAGTCCAGGTTCTACAATTAACTGATTACTAATAAGTGAAAAGTATCTTTATTTGTATTTCAAATGGCAAATGTGCTATGCATAAGGATATTCATATGGTTTCAACAAAAGTTCTGGAAAGTATAAAAAATACATGAAAATAATTTCTACATATAGCTTATATTTCCATTACATTGTATATTATCAAAATCTGTCCCCCAAAGGAATGCATTATTTGCTTTCAAATAATAAAAGGAATATTTTTAAAAATTATAGTTGACATTTTATTCAGTAAACACTCAGACTCTACAAATTATATATCCTACTAAAAGTTTTTTTCACATCAGGTTTGAAATAGAAACTAATACAGACTTTTTAACTTTTGTTTTTTAGGAGCAGCAGGAAATTTCTGGAAACATGTTTCCAATTACCCAGTGAACAAAATGTTCAAGACCCTAAGTTCCTTATAAAGAAAATGTGGGAAGAACTCCATCTCATGAATGACAACAAGCAGAATTTAAATACTTCATCCAAAGAATGAGAATTATTGCAATTAGCTAAAATAAAAGCACTCAGAACACAATGTGATGGAATCTCAAAAGAACAACAGATATCTCAGATAGCTGCGGACTCTTGCTACACATTTAGTTATTCAGCAGGAAGCTTACTGGCTACATTAGCTGTCAAAGATTCCTTCTAAAAAGAGAATATAAATTGGTTACCAAAAAACAATATTTCTCCTCCAGGGACTGAGGGACTAAATTAAATATATTTTGGTCTTTAAAAACCACCAAGAGTTATAATATAGGCAAAAGTTAGACAACGGATAAATTTTTCACAATGCATACATCAATTAAAGAAAAATATTCATCATTTCTAGGGAATGTCAAATTAGTAGCTGGCAAGTAGCAGCAGGAATTCAGAATCTGATATTAGAGCAGTAAATACTGCATATGGATGTGTTTCACATCTAGGACCCAGTTTAGTATATGGTTTTAGGTTGTACTCTGAAGAAACTTTAAAGGTTCTGCATGTTTTAGAGTGAAGTTTTAAAAATCACTTAACTGAACTAAGGAGAAGAAATGCAGTCCCTGACCTGAGAGCTGGCCTGGAACTCCCAACCAGGTCTTGGTGTAACTGCAAGCTGATGTGCACTCACAGAAAAGTCTAGCAAAGCATGACACCAACATCAGACAAAGCTACTCTGTGACCGGGACAGATCAAGACACAGACAAGACCACTTTATAATCATGTGTGGACACGTACAAAACATGCACATTTTTCAAGCCACAAAAGTACAGTTGTTCCCTTAAACCCTCTCCCAAATCATCTAATGTAAGCCCAAATCCTGTATATTTTTTCTGACAACCTCTTGCAGAGACATCTCACAATTCCCCCATGGTTGTAGGTTCTTCCTCACTGCAACAAGCAATAAACCCAACTTGTTCAACTGCACGTGTGTTCCTGGCTGGAAGGCATTGACATATAATCTACATTCAATAAAATGCACCCATTTTAAACATGAAGCTCAATGAATTTTGGTAAATATATATACCCATGTAAACCCCACCAAAATAGAGATATAGAACATTTCTAGCACTTTGTGCCACTTCCTAGTCAAATCTTATACCATCTCTAGCTTCAGGCAACTCAAATGACCGGCTAGCTCTCTTCTAGACGTCTAAATACAGCATGTACTTTTCTCTTCCTGTCTTCTTTCTCTCAGCTTCTGTTATTGCTAATACAGTTTTATTTAATTTTTTCCCAGTAGGTATGTCTTTTGCCTTCTTCCTCTGTCATTTTGCACAAACTGGACCCCTAGACAATGATGAGTAGAAGGGTTGAGCTAACATCTTTGTCTTCTGATTGATCTAACATTCACTGCTTCAGTCTTTTTTTTTTTTTTTGAGTTGGAGTCTCACTCTGTCGCCCAGACTGGAGTGCAGTGGCTGCTCCCGGCCACCGCAGCCTCGACCTGCTGGGATCCTGCGATCCTTCCGCCTCAACCTTCCGAATAGCCGGAATTACAGGCATGCGCTACCACGCCCGGCTAATTTTTTGATTTATTGTAGAGATGAGGTCTCGCTGCCCAGGCGGGTCTCGAACCCGCGGGCTCAGGCAATCCACTCACCTCAGCCTCCCAAAGGCGCGGGATAACAGGCTGAACCACCGAGCCCGGCGCTTCTTCAGTCTTTAACTGAGATTTCAGCTGTAGACTTTGCATACATTTCCATGATCAGATTGAGGTAATTCCTTTCTTTTACTAGTGTGCATAGATTTTTTACTATTAATAAATGATAAACTTCATCAAATGCTTTTTATGCATCTGTTGTGCTGATTATATAGCTGTTTATGTAAACTCTTTTATTCAGTTAATATGGTGAATTACAATCATTGACTTTTGAATAGCAAACTACTCTTGCAATTCCCACTTGTTCATGGTGCATCGTGCTATTGATATTTTGCTAGATTAGATTTGCCAACACTTTGTTAAGGATTTTTGTGTTGATATTAGTGAGGAATACTGATGCATACTTTGCATTTCTTGTCAAATCTTTGTCATCTATTCTCCTCTTTACCAATTTTTTTGGATAAATTGTCTATTTGCTGTTGCTGTTGAATTGTAGGAGTTCTTTAAATATTCTGGATATTGACCCCTTAAGAGATATATGATTTGCAAATATTTCCTACCATTCTGTGTGTTGCCTTTGATACTTTGTTGAGAGTACTTATTTCACACTTTTTAATATCTTCCATTTCCATTTTTATAATGTTCGTGTTTCCCTTTAAATCATTGAACGTATTTATAACAGTTTTTTAACGTTCTTATTTGCTAATTCTAACCTCTCTGTCATCTATGAATCTACTGCTATCAATTTTTCTCTCTTGGTAATGGATTGTATTCTCCTTTTTCTTAGCGTATCTACTAATTTTTATTATTGGTGCTGGATATTGTGAATTTTGCATTGCTGAATGTTGAATTTTGTAGTGTTTCTTTAAGAAGTATCAGATTTGTCTTGGCAGACCACTTAGTTATTGGCCAGTCAATTTGGTCCTTCGGAGACTTCTTGTAATCATTTTTATGGTGGGTCTACAGTAACCTTTACTCTAGGACTAGTTTAGCTTTTCTCTTAAGGAATGGACTTTTGGGGATCTCTGCCAGATGTGCCTTGTTTTCAATAAGGTCTCTCCATTCCAGGCTGTGGGAATATAAGCAACTAACAGCCCTATGTGTGCTCTGGGATGAATAGGCTTATAGCTTCTCAGCACTTGTTATCTCCTTGGAAGTTACCTTTTTGTCTGCCATTACAGAGCTTTACCCCATGCATGTGCCATTGGTATTCAGCTAAAAACTTGAGTGGAGTTTGAAGACCACCAACATTAGTGAGTTTGTTTTATGCTTGGGAGTAAGCTTCTCCTGTCATTTGTGTGTCTATACTTAAATTTTTTATAATTGTTGCACAATTTGAAAAGATGATAGCCCTGAACTTTGCGTTAATAAACTATGTTCCTGTGTAACTTTCACATAAAATTGTGCATGCAAGTTATTACTCTGGAATACATGCTTTAAACTATAATTGCTAGAGAAAGGTAAGTTTCTGCACAGTCCATGCTCTTGTTTAAATGAAGGTCAGTTTGAAAAAATGGAAAGTATAATAACTTCAGCACTTGTAAATTTTGCAGATTTTCTGACTTTTATATTTATGATATGAAATAGATGAAAGCATTAGATATTATTAGTAAGTCAAATCTAAAAAAAATTCATATTGCTCCTTTTCCATGTTGCTGAGTCAACTTAATTAAAACATATTCTGAGATTGCAAGGCCTATTTTTGGAAAAATCTTTCCATTAACCACTGCTTATGTGTGAATGAGGATTTTCTCAATTCCTATTCAACCAAAATAGACTATTGAAATGAGTTGTATGCCATTATTAATTTAATATAGCAATTATTATTTACTAACCTAATTTAAAACATTGTGTATTTTAAAAAGGCAGCTCTCATCTATTAGTTTTAGAAAAAATATATGTTGTAATTTCACACATCCAATATTTCTACTGCTTAAAAACATTTAAAAAATCTATTTACCTTATCAAAATTACAAGCTTTTATTTTTAAAAAGGTTTCACTGCTGGAAAAAAAAGCTAGATAATATGAAACCTCAACTTGCTTCTTAAATAGAAAGCTCTAATTTCTGACCAGTTTCAAGAAAGTTTCTAGGCACTTATAATTAGTGAAAAACAGAAAAGGAAAAAAAGTTTAGGTGTCATGATTTAAATAATAATAAATAATGTAATTTTACTGATCTCATTTTTTAATCATAACATAAAGCCATAAGAAAAATATCACTGATTAGGCTGTGTGACCAAAGATATACTGATGCTATGTAATGTCTTCAGACAATAAGCATAGATAAAATTCCTCATATTACAAAATGGAAAAGAGATGCTGATTATACATTGAAATCAATGTGGAGAAAAACCAAGGTTGCTGACTGAAGACATCCCACAATTTTAGCTTTCTGCAAAGAAACCTAAATAGAGGAGCAGACCTAGAGCTTTAAGGTCTGAAAACCCAAACTGATGTCTATCAGACAGTCACCTAGGGACACAAAGGTTGGACAGTTTCAAGTCCCAGACATCCTTAGAGGTGGCCCAAAGAGAAGGAAGGAGAGCACCTTTGAAGATAGAAGGGGTGAGTGGAAAACGACGGCTATTCTTCTCTACACAACTCACACAAGCTGCTGCAATCTCAACTAAGTGAGCGGCAGTCCAGGAACTCCCCCTGTTGAGAGCCGGCCAAGGAGGCCCACCTGAGCGTTAGGGATCCAGGCGGGCTGCAGATCCTGAGACCACTAGGATGAGTTCAGGAGCTGATGGCCCATTCCCTCTTCCCTTCTTTGCTGTTTTGCACGTCTCACTAGCAGGGACTTTGATGATCTAAGCATGAAGCTCTGAGAGTACGACAGGCTTGGCTTACTTTAGAAGTCCCTTTTTCCCGTTTCTCACAGACTGCGGTTTCAGCTTTAAACTTAACAAAATTCAAACTCAGGTCACATTTGGGAGCCTTTGATATGGTACAAGCTTCTTTATAAGATTTAAAAGTATATTTGTAGAATTAGTATATACATATAAAGTGCTGTTTCAATCTTAATAA
The DNA here is from genome assembly GCF_000164805.1 of Carlito syrichta. NCBI lineage: Eukaryota > Metazoa > Chordata > Mammalia > Primates > Tarsiidae > Carlito > Carlito syrichta. The sequence goes on from NW_007217803.1 coordinate 79,436, forward strand.
TATAGTTAATTATCTAGAGTTACTAGAAACGGCCCAGCACAAACTTTGGACTGGGCCACATTCCTTAGGAACTGGTTTGGGCTATAATTAAGAGTTTCTATAGTGTAAAATAGAAAGGAATTGGGATTTAGGTTGGTCATTAGGTGTTGTGTATGCATAAGTTTTCAAAGTTATTGATTATTAGGATTGTTGTATTGCTTTTGAGGAAACACTTGGTGGGTGGGGGATGTCCCTCATTCACCTGGCTTTATGTTTAAGTAAAAGTTTTGTGATTTAATTGGGATTGTTCTTCCTCATGCCTGAGGAAACACCTGGTGGGTGGGGGACGTCCCTCACCCACCTGGCTTTGTGTTCATGTGAAAGTCTTGTGATTTAACCTGTGAAACTTTAGGATAAAAGGCTTACGGTTCATCCCATTAAACGGCTTCTGCACTAGACAGAGTCCAGTCTCTTTCTTTCTCCCCCCGTCTCTCTCCTTCTTTCTCTTTATTTCTCCAGAATAATCGCCGACGCCACCATACCTCCCAGGGACCCTCTAAATCTCTTTGCAGGGGCTGGCCCCCCGCATCCCCCCTGCACCCCTACTGCACAGGATAACACAGAAGACTACCCTAAATAGAGATAGAGGCACCAGCAAGTGCCACATGAAGTCTAGGGAAACCCAGCTCCCAAGTGCCCCATGCTGTGGCCATGAACACCTCCATAGACAGGCTAAGTAGGAAACACCCTGGGAGAAAGGTCTGTACCACGGGGGCACATTTCCCTTCTTCCTCCCCAGCACCCAGAAGTGGTGACTGAAAGGTACCTATAGAAACCTAGAAGAAACTTAACTTATTCATAGTTTAGTCTTTTTGCCTCAGCATAACCATTAGAAAGCGTTCAGACATTCTACAGAACAAGCAACAGCCTATCCCATCCCCTCTCTGCAAACCTCCTTCAGATGCAAGACCAGGACAGCCCAACCATTCATGGTTTAGCATAATAATCTCTAGTAAACTTTTAGGTTCCTTGTCAAGGCCAAAGATTAAGGATTACCCTTTGGCCGGCCAAAGTCATAAAAATAATAATACAACCACCTTTGGTCAAGGAGTTTGTGAGTTGCAAATGTTTGAGTTTGTGAATTGCAAATGTCTAACAAGTCTCTTGTAAGAACCCCCCCGCCCACCCAGTATTAACCTAATCAGCCCTTTGTGACCTACATGACATTTAAACCCCACCATGGCGGCAATCATGTGACTAACCCACCCATCTGCCTGCTGTCCATCACTTGACACCAGTATCTGCGTTTGCCTGCCCCTTCGTGATGACGTGGAGCAGACCACGACCCAATCATCTTAATGATCTTCCCCCATCTAGGGAAATGGTTAAAAGGACTCAACCACAAGCAACCAGCCGCCATTGACTTGCTAGACTCTGGTGTGGCCATGTGCTCTTTGAGCTACGGCTGTCCCCACGCTTCCTGGCTTTGGCCCCCTCCCCCACCTTGGGGAGGTGAATCTTCTCTCTCCCTTCTCTTTCTCCTTCTAAGTTACTTTTAAATAAACTTTTCTTTCTCTGTCTCTTTGTGTGTTGCAATGCTTTGCATTAACTCAGATCTCTGGGCTCACCCCTCCAGCACGTCACCCTCACTCTATCTGAACCCTAACAGTTACAACCAATTCAGGAAAGTTTCTCTGGCACTCACAAATGATCAATCTTATCTAACTAAAACATAAATAAATAAGTTAATTAATTAATTAATAAACTAAAAAGAGAAGAGACTGCCCTTTCTGGAAGAACCAGGAAAAAAAACCCAGCCATCCCCAAGGCCTTACTTAATGAGTTGACACATGTAAAAAGACTTTTCAGATTCCAAGCAATGGAACCCATCAGAAAAATCTTTCCCTGATGATAGACAAGACACAATCCCATTCACAGCAGACACACAAAAAAACAAAATACCTTGGCATCTGTCTAACCAAGAGTTTCGTGAAAGGCCTTTAAAATGAGAACTTTAAACTGCTCGACAAATTCAAGGACAACACAAACAAATGGAAGAGCTCACGCTCATGGATTGGAAGAACCAATATTGTTAAGATGTCCATTCTATCCAATGCAATCTACAAATGCAATGTGATCCCTGTCAAAGTACCAGCATCACTTTTCACTAGAAAGGCCAATACAGAAATTTATATGGAAACAAAAAAGAGCTTGAATAGCTAAAGCAATTCTCAACAAGAAAAACAATAACAAAACAAAGCTGGAGGCATCAGACTTCAGACTTTACTAAAAAGCTACAGTAAGCAAGACAGCATGGCATTGGCACAAAAATAGACACATAATTCCATGGAACAGGACAGAGAATCCAGAAATAAAACCATGAACCTTCAACCAACTCTTCTTCAACAAAGCCCTCCCCCCCAAAAAAAAATTGAAGAAAGAAAATCATATTTAGCAAATGGTGCTGGGAAAACTGACTAACCACATGCAGAAAACTGAAACTGGACCCCTATCTTTCATCATACACAAAAATTAACTAAAACTGGATCAAGGAATTAAATGTGAAACCTCAAACTATAAGAATCTTAAAAGAAAATTTGAACACTGACCTGGACATCAGAGTAGGCAATGAATTCATAGCCAAGGCCTCAGAAGTTAATGCAGCAAAATCTAAAATTGACAAGTGAGATTTTTTCAAACTAAAAAATTTCACACAGCAAAACAAACCATCAAGAGAGTAAGGATACGACCCACAGAATGGGAAAAAAGACTTACAATCTATGCATCCAACAAATGCCTAACATCCAGGATCTATAAGGAACACTAACAAATCGACAAAAAACAAATAACCCCATTAAAAAGTTAGCAAAGGAAATAAACAGACACTTTTAAAAGAAAGACATCTAAACAGCCAGCAAACATATGGAAAAATTATCAGCTTCACTAATCATCAGAGAAATTCAAATCAAAACTACAGTGAGATACCACCTCACACAGATCAGGATGACTATCATTAAAAAGTTAAAAAACAAGTGTTGGTGAGGCTGTGGAGAAAAGGGAACACTTCTATGCTTTTGGTGGTAATTTAAGGTAGTTTAAACTTTGTGAAAAGTTGTGCAGCATTTTCTCAAAGAACTAAAAATTGAGCTACCATGTGATCCAGCAACCTCACTTCTGGGACTATACCCAGAGGAACATACATTTCTCTACCAAAAGACATCTGCACACATATGTCATTGCAGCACTATTCACAATACCAAAAACATGGAACTAGCCCAGAGGCCCATCAAAAGTGGACCGGATAAAGAAAATGTGGTACATACGTACAAGGGAATACTTAAAGAAGAGCAAAATCCTGTCCTTTGCAGCAACATAGATACAGCTGGAGACCATCGTTCTAAGTAAACTATCACAGAAACAAAAAACTGAATATCGCATGTTCTTACTCATAAACGGGTCCTAAACATTAGGCATATGAGCACAAAGGTGGGAACAACTGAGGCTGGGCACTACTTACAGGGGAGGGAAGATAAGGAACGTACAGCCACCCATTGGGTACCATGTCCTCTACCATGGAAAGAAAGGGCTTGATAGAAGCCCATACCTCACCTGCACACAATTTATTTATGTAGCAAATACAGACATGTACTCCACAACTCTAAAATATAGTTAGATAGACGATAGATTAGATGGATAGATAGATGATTAGATGCATGGATGGATAGATAGATAGGTACGTAGTAGGTAGATAATAGATAAATAGGTGGATAGATAGATAGATGATAGATCGATAGATGATAGATAGATGATAGATTGATAGATAGATAGAAGAAATTAATGTGTATTAATATGAGAAAATTACACAATCCATAAATGCACTCCAGGGGTTCCATGGATCACCAAGAAGGTATCAATATATGTATATGAAATCTTTTTTTTAGGGAGGAGTCCCATGGATTTCATCGGGATACTCAAAGTCAGTGCTATCAGAATGTTAGGTGTCATTCACTTTTTAACATTAAAGAGATAGCCTTTAAATTGGTATCAAGAACTGTACATACCCTTGACTAAGTAATTCTTATGCACAGCAATCTATACAAAAACAATATTTGATGTCAGCAGATAGATTTTTTTAGTAACCAAAATGGTCAGTATCTATTGAGGGTTTATTATGTGCCGGGAATTGTGTCGTGCATTTGCATACATTTTCTCATTTAAATGCTTCATAACTCACTACAGCCTCAAACACCTGGGCTCAAGCGATCCTCCCATCTTAGCCTATGAGTTGCTAGAATTACAGGCCCACACCACTATTCCCAGCTGCAGATACGATTTTGAGACAGGTTGTTGAGTGCAGTAGGGAAGTCTGCTTTCAGACGGTGTTGGACAGGGGCAGGACACCTATTACTTGGGATGTATCGATTTCATTCCACCTAGGCTGCATTTGGAGATTTGGCCTAGCCTGTAGGTCCTCCTTCCTTATTTGGAACAGATGTACACACGTAGAAAAGATCAGTTTATAAGATCTCCTTGCTGTTCCTGAGTAAGCATTACTGAAAAACCATTTTCCTTTCTCTTCTCGTTTTTGCAGTATCTTCCCAAATCATATCTATTATTTCTCCTTTTCCTTCTAAGGGTATAAATTTGGCTGCAGTTGGTTTCTGTGGTTTTTTTTTTGAATCAAGGTGTATTGCGCTTCCTTGACTGTGAAATAATATGTATATAGTGCCATCTAGTGAGCAGAAGGCAGAAACCCAACCCAAAGGATTCAGACCAGATTCTTCCATGTTTGAACTGGGCATGTTGAGTTTGGATGACAAATAGATGGGAGGAACAATTATTACCAAATGCATGGATTTGCATCATGTTTGCACCCCGATAAATGCCCACCTGTTTCAGATAAAAAGACTTGACTTATTGAAAAATTCAATACCTATTAAGCCATAAAATGTAGATACGTTTTCCGTTTTTCGTCAGTTCATTCTTGAAACCATGGGTCACTGGAGGTCACATGATCAAACATAATTTAAAAACTTTCTGTTCTTGTAACAGAATCTGCTTTTAAACAAATATTTTCCTACAGACATATGCGATACAGTTAGATATGTATTTTTTATGGAAAATATTCCTTAACAGTCTAAATCAAAACTTTTTAGAGAGGGTACATTAGAATACATTTTGCTTTTCAACACTCAGAGTGATAAAATTGTACCTCCTGGGTCTTTGGCGGTCATCCAATTTTTGGCTATCTCTACAGATGTCATGCAGGGGTATCTCCTGCTAGTAAGCAAAAAGTACCAGGCTAGCTAACCCCAGGAGGGAAATGACCTTGCTGACAAAGATTCTACAGTCACTTGTAGGCAGCAGCAAGAGGCAGGATGGCTACTGGGGCCTGGAAAATTAATCGGTATGTCTGAGGCCAAATGCTGATAAAATATAGTATTGGGCCGGGCTCGGTGGCTCAGCCTATAATCCCACGCCTTTGGGAGGCTGGGGTGAGTGAATCGCCTGAGCCTGCGGGTTCGAGACCCGCCTGGGCAGCGAGACCTCATCTCTACAATAAATCAAAAATTAGCCGGGCGTGGTAGTGCATGCCTGTAGTTCCAGCTACTTGGAAGGCTGAGGCGGAAGGATCGCTGGAGCCCAGCAGGTCGAGGCTGCGGTGGCCGGGAGTGGCCACTGCACTCCAGTCTGGGTGATAGAGTGAGACTCCAACTCAAAAACAACAACAACAAAAATATAGTATTGGTTCTCTGGCCAGGAGCTTTAGGGATGGGAAATTTAAAATATGGTGTGTGCCATAATGCTGTTGCTTTAAACTTTAGAAAAGAACAGAAGGGAGGAAAAGTAAAAAACATGGCATAATCTGAGCCACGGCAGTACATTTCTGGATCGGAATAGCCTCCTTGGAATTTTGTAGGTAGGAGAAATTGACAGCAAAGAGCATCCAGCTTCTGTTCCCTCTCCCCGTTAGGAGGGTATACTACAAGCTGATGGCTCTAGGGGATTTATGATTCTCATAAGATAGTAGTCCAGCAAGTTTTGTTATGAATTAGGGAAAGTATTGGAGAAGTGTTTATATGATCTTGCTCCGCTTTCTACTCTCTGGGTCTTTTGTACCCTCAAGTTGTCCTTCCTTCTTGCAACACGCTTTGACTCTTTAACTCTTTCCCAGGAAGCTTTCTTCGACTTTCTTCTCTTTATATGCCTTTCCTGATCTAGTCAGCATCTTCAGCTATCACCAACACTTCAATGTATCCAGAATCTCTCTCCAAATCCACCCTCTGTTTCAAATTCTACATCCACCAGCTAGATGTCTCTAGGGTTTTCTACCATTCAGAATTGCAAACTCTGCCTGTCGAAAACCCTAACTCTACCCAAACACCAATCCTCCTTGTGCTTCCTTTCCTGGGGTGACCCATAGTCTCCCAGTTGGCTAAGCATTCTGCTCTGACAGACCTCTTATTCTTTGCTCTCCACAGCTGGCTGTTCTCTCTTTGGAGGTTGTACACTTCCTCTCATGTACCTCCTCTCCTCTTTATTCTTGCTATCAAAGCTGATAAGCATCTTCTCCTTGGTGGCTCTAGTTCTCCCCTCTCTGATCTACTTGACAGATCACTGTCATCTTGAACATATGACCTTCTGTTATGGGTTGAACTGCGTTTGTTATGGACTAAGTTTTGCCCCCCTCAAATTTCAGCATCTCAGAGCATGACTGTGTTTGGAGCTGGATCTTTACAGAAGCAATCAAGTTAAAGTATGTTCGCTTTAGTAAGCCCTAGTCCAAGATGACTGGTGTCCTTATAAGAAGAGCGGTAAGGACCCAGTTACACATAGGGTGAAGACCATGAGAGGACCTGGGGCAAAGACGACCATCTGCAGCCAAGGAAAGAGGCCTCAGAGGAAACCAACCCTACTGACACCTTGATCCTGGACTTCTAGCCTCCAGACTGCCAGAAAATACATATCTTACTTTTCCTCTCTTCTATGCTTTCCTAAAGTGTAAAGAGACAGCATACAATTACACACCATATTTAAACAGTCCTCATTTCTAAAGCTATCGTTCAGGGAACCAATATTATTTGACTTTGGACACCAGCTGCGACATCAACTCTTCTCTCCCTCTCCAACCTATTGGTCTTCCCTGCAAAATTCAGATTTGCAGCCCCACAAGGATGTGAGCCAATCTCTTAAAATAAATCTCTTTCTCCATATACTTATGTGGTTTTGTTTATCTGGAGAACCCTATAGGTTTTGTTTATCTGGAGAACCCTGACTAAATCACACACCAAACTGAAACTTATAATTGCTCCCTTTGAACACAAAACTCAAGTGCCAAATCCCTAAACTAGCATTCAAAGTCCTCCATAACAGTACCCAAACTCTATTCCAACTATAGTCTGCATTACTTTCTTTAAACTACCCTTTGATAAACATGTTAACAGTAGCATATATAAAATATATATATATAATATTTAACAAAATTTTTTTCTGTGGTTTAAAAGAGTAAACTACACTCAGACTAGATTCAAATCTAACAATTTATATGATCTCCCTAAGTGTCTGTTTCATTATCTGTAAAATGGGAAGAATTCATTGTACAAATAGTTATCAAAACAACCACCGGTGATACAAGTACATTTATGATGTTGCTATTTAGAATGGCTTAGTAAAGAGAGGCCCCTAACTTTCTTTTTGAGTGGGAGTCTCACTCTGTCGCCCAGACTGGAGTGCGGTGGCACACTCCTGGCCACCGCAGCCTCGACCTGCTGGGCTCTGGCGATCCTTCCACCTCAGCCTTCCAAATAGCTGGAACTACAGGTGCACGCTACCACACCCGGCTAATTTTTTATTTATTGTAGAGATGAGGTCTCACCAAGTTGCCCAGACGGGTCTTGAACCCGCGGGCTCAGGCAATTCGAGATCCCTAACTTTTAGACACTGGTGCTCTTTACTGAGAAGAAGACTGAGGAAAGAAAACTTAAGGGAAGAAGAGAATCAAGAACCTCATTTGAGCTGTGTCCAGCTTGACATAGCTCTTAGACATCCAAGCGGAGGCAATAGGTGAGCAGCAGGCTACACACAGATGGAGTTGAAAGAATAGAATGGTCTGGAGGTAAAAAATTGAGAGTGGAATGTATTTAAACCATGGGATACGAAACAGAAACTTCAGTGTGTGGTCTTACGTGAGCCAATAGGAGAAAAATCTTCAAAAAAGAGCTAGTGAAACATTCCCAACTTATATGGGATGGCAACATGAGTAGCTCTGAAAATACATTCCTCTGGGAAACAAGCATACCTTGGTAAAAACTATTTGGAAACAAAAACACATTTGAAGCTTCTGAAAATTGCCTAAGGACATACAGCAAGTGAATAAATATCTTTTTTTAAGTCTGCTAAATTTTGGTGAGAACAGAGAAAGTCTATGGTTTGGGAGCTATAATCTGCTCCCTTGTCCACACTATCCCTTCCCCCCAACTTAGCTTGACAGAAATTCTATTCCAGGAAGGTCTGGACAAAAAGTCAGGACGCTCTCTCTTCTCAGCTGTTAATCATGGAATTTGGGATATGGAATTTCACTGGGAGGCACAGACCGTCAGTATTTCTCATCCCCTTCAACTCCACATTTAAGATGCTAAATTCTGGTAAGTGTGACCAAGAGGTCAAAGTCTCCCTTCACCCAGCCCCCACTCAGGGTGGATGCTCTACCCTAGTGAGGAACACTGGGTGTCCTCCTGCCTTCCCATGAGCACCCTTGAAGTTCCACTCTGGGAGAAGCAAGCCAGGATCAGAAATTACCACTCTGTTCTGCACCCAGAATTTTGCTCAAATATCTTACCCAAAGAGAAAGATAAGTCTCAGGGGCAGAGAGATCCAAAGCTGTCACCAAAGGAACTGATTTTATTTGAAACTGTGTGGTGAAGTTCAAACCCCGAGGGTCCTCTTAAGAGTGACACGTTAGGCCACAGACCAAGGAGTTCGTCGGGGAAAATCAGAAAAAGAGACAACTCGTGAGAGCCCTCCTGGGTCAGAGCAAGCCTTTTAAAGACTGGCCCCCAGACTACCTCTGTCTAGAACTAATTCCAATGGAGCTATGGAACAACTTATGCTCCAAGGCATAGAAACAATAATGGCACACCTGTAGTTCCAGCTATTTGGGAGGCTGAGGTGGAAGAATTTCCTGAACCCAGGAGTTCAAGACCAGCCTGGACAATATGATGAGACTCTGTCTCAAGGAAAAAAAATATGTAGCCATCAGCTAGTAATTACTGGGTGTGATGCCAAATTATACAGACAACTTAACAAAGAGATCTGGGAAAGAGAGAAAGAGAGCCATGCCAAAACCACATCCTTTCATGGTGACTGCATGCGAGGCCGAGGCTGAGCCTTCTGAGGAGTGACACCAAAGGCTTCATGCTGCGGGGGAAATAGACTTCAATAAAACAGTCTAGCAAATCACCAAACTAAAAAGCAAACAACAAAAAGACTCGAAGGGAGTAAAGGAAATCAGAATCCACAGTTGCTACAACATACAGTTGACCCTTGAACAACACAGGGGGTTAGGGGCACCAATCCCCATGCAGTCAAAATTCCACACATAATTTTGGAATATAAACTCAGCTCTAACTCCTAACAGCTTGCTGTTGACGGGCAGCCTTACTGATTACATAGACTGTTGACTAACATATACTCAAACTTGGTATATGTATTATATACTGTATCTCACCATAAAGTAAGCTACAGGAAAAAAAAGTGTTATTAAGAAAACCATAAGGCAGAGAAAATATATTTATTAGTCATTTAGTGGAAAGGTATCATTATAAAGGTCTTCAACCTTATTGTCTTCACATTGAATAGCTGAGGAGGAGGAAGAAGAGGAATTGTCTTGCTGTGTCAGGGGTGACAGAGGTGGAAGAAAATCCATGTATCAGTGGACCCGTGCAGTTCAAAAGCTATGTTACTCAAGGTCAACAAACTCCGTTTATTTCTGCTGTACCCTCACGGCATGCTTCTGATACCAGATGTGTATGGGATTTTCCCCACACATCAAGGGAGCATTAAATTCTGCCGTGATTCAGTTCAATTTTGACATATCTTCTTGGAGATAGTGTCAGATCCCACAGGTTGAGGGATCAGTCCCACAGGACTGCCTCCCAATTCTTTTATTATCATTTTTTTAACCTTATTTTATGATGAAGGTGTGAGGTATAAGAGAGGATTAGGTACATGTGTAATGTATGTGCAGGTAAAGTCTGGGCCTCCAGCTGGTCCTCACTTCCCTGGTTTAGGATAATGTGTCCTTTGTGTGGTGACATGCCTCTTCTCCCTCCCTCTCCTGGCAGTATCCCACAACTGGTGATCTCTCCCTTGTGCTATCGTGGTTAATGTTCAGATCCCACGTATGAGTGAGAACATGGGGTATTCGGTTCTTTCTTTCTGAGATAGGTCATTAAGAATGATTGTCTCCAACTGCATCCAATTTGCTGAGAAGTCCATGATTTGGTCCTTCTTAATGGCTGCATACGACTCCACCACGTATATGTACCACATTTTCCTATATGTACTTCTGATGGACAGTAGGGTTGGTTCCATGTTTTTGCTATTGTGACTAATGCGTCAATAAATATGTGTATGCAGGTGTCTGGTTTGTAGAATGATTTGTGTCTCTCCGGTAAATTCCCAGGAGGGAGTTGCTAGATCCTTTAGATATTGTGTGGAGTGCATTTTACTAGGCCCCTCTAATATCTTTCTAGTCTTTTCCTCCCTTTAAACCTTTATTGCTACTGCTTTCGTTGAGAACCTTTTCACCGCTTATCACCGCATTTGTGGAATGTGGCTATGTATTTGAATCATCTGAGGGGATTTTAAATGCAGATTCCTGGCCCCTATGTGATGTACTGATCAGCAACTCTGAAGTGACCGAACTGAGGAAAGTAGACTACTTTCAAAAGTTTCCCAGCTGATTCTTAAATAATGCTAATTTTAGAGCTATTTGGTCTATACGAAAAGATCTAATTTCCTTAATCCACCATGAAAGGCCCTTGTCTATACCTATCACTTCCCATAAGCATCTGACACTCTAACCACACAAAATGACTGCCCAGTTTCCTGGTGCCCCATACTCTCACTGGTGTTTCTTCTACTTGGCGTAATTTTAAATCTTGATGCTACTGTAAATGGAATTGTTTCCTTACTTTTATTTTCAGATTGATCATTGCTGCTGTATGAACAATTGATTTTTGTATATTGTTGTATCTTGTTACTTTGCAGAGCTATTTATTAGTGGATTCCTTAGGATTTTCTGTATACAAGATCATTCATCTGTAAGATAATAATAATAACCTCAAGTTCAGAGTTGCTGTGAGAAATACATATAGTGACAGTGGTCAAATAACCATCAATTCAATGATGTAATACACAAATCCTAAGAACTGGCCCTTGATAGCTAAGGATCATTTTTTGAGTGATTTTCTCAGCACTACTCACTTTTGAGGAATTTTAATTAGACATGGATCTGAGAAAGGGAACATTAGGTAATGTCAAGTCATGTAGGGGGATTGGAACAATAGGAAATGAAGCTTCAAAGATAGATTGAAATTCTGTTTAAATATTTTACTAGCCACAATAAACATTATTCTATGCAAACAAAGAGACTATTAAATGTTTTTGGGTTTTTGGTTTTGGTTTTTTTGCTTTGGAATAATAAAATCAATGTAGAGGATATATTGAAAGAGTGAGGAATTAGGAATAGGGGAAAAGATAGGAGGATATTTTAAGGTATCAATAAAGATTGATGAAAATCTTAACGAAGGTAATGCCAGGGAAGATGGAGAGGAAATAATGTAATTTGGAAGTACTGAGTGTGTTTTAGTTGGAGGATAATAATCATAACTTTGTGGTTCTGGATTGCAAACCATTCGCTGTAAGAGGCAGTACATGAGGAGAAGAATGCTTGGGGACAATGACAGTTACCTTAAGGTACCTACAGAACATTCAGGTAAATATACTAGTAGGATTTTAGAGAATCAGCTTGAAATTTAGGAGAGATGAGCACTTGAAACACAGAATTTTTCAATTCCCTTTCTATGACAACTTATGGTCTTCCATCCTTCCTGCTCCCGTTTGAACTATTTACTTTCCAGGACTATGGCACACCTGTTGTTTTGGAAGATTTTTGATAGAGTTCTTATTTGTTGGATCATACATGTTATTGTTTCTTGAGTTAAAGTACCAGGGAAAGTAAATTATTAAATCTTTGCTTGTGAGAAAATGACTATTTTACCATGATGATAGATACTTTGAGTTTGGAATTCTAGACTGAAAATCAGTTTTCTTCAGGATTTTGAAGGTATGAAGGCATCGTAGGATCTAGAATGACAGTTGAGAAAGTTGACGTCATTCTGACACGTTTCACTGTTTATGACCTGTGATTTGGGGTTGAAGGGCTATTGAAATCTATCTGAAGATATTAAGATATTCTTTTCATTTCTTGTCTTCGGAAATTTTACAATGACATGTGGGTCTTTTAAAATGCGTTCTGTTGGGTATTTGTTTTTGTTTTTTTTGTATTAGAAATTTATTTCTAATACTTTTGGATACTTATTCTGTATGATGGATTTTCACACTTGTTTTTTTCCTGAAAATGTCTATAATATGGAAGAAAGAATTCCTTGATGATCTTGTCATTCTTTTATCTTTGCTCTCCTATTGCCTTTTTGCTATAATGCCTGAAAGATTATTTTGACTTTATTTTCCTTTTATTCAGTGGATTTTTCCCCACACAATAAATTTTATGTTTTTGACTATTATGCTTTTCATTTCAAAGGCCCTTTTATATTTTAAAAAATTTAATGGCAGTTTGCTTTTTTATGGATTTAATACTTTTCTTATCTTTCCACTTATGTTACTTAAAATTTATTAATTTTAAAAATTTTTTGTTTTAAATATGTAGGGTACAATTCAGGGTTAAGTATACAAATCTTCATTATGCAGGTACCCTTGCTGATGAGCTGTTTCCCCGCCCCTGGCAATTTCCCTGTACTACCAATAGGGCTCCTGCCCTCCCCTGGCAGTAAATCCCTTTATTTCAGTATTACGATAGTTGTTCAAGGTCCGCTTATGAGTGAGAACATATGATACTCAATTCTTTGTTTCTATGATAGATGACTCAGGATTATAGACAAGTCCAACCAAGTTGCTGCAAAGTTCATAATTTTGTCCTTCGTTATGGCTGCATAATATTCTATTGTGTATCTGTACCACATTTTTTTTTATCCAGTCCACTTTCAATGGACAGCACAGTTGGTTCCATGTTTTTGCTACTCTACATAATGCTGCAATACATATGCATGTTCAAGTATCTTTTTCGTTGAGTGATTTGAGTTCCTCTGGGTATATTCCCAGTAGGGAAATTGTGGGGTTGTATGGAAGGTCGAGTTTTAGATCTTTTAGGAATTGCCAAACTGTTTTCCACAGGGGTTGTACTGGTTTACACTCCCACCATCAGTGTAGAGGTGTGTAGAAGTGTTTCCTTTCTCCCCGCTTTCTCTCCAGCATCTGTTGTTTTTTGTTTGTTTGTTTGTTCTTGTTGTTGTTGTTGTTGTTGTTGTTGTTTGAGTTGGAGTCTCACTCTGTCGCCCAGACTGGAGTGCAGTGGCTGCTCCCGGCCACCGCAGCATCGACCTGCTGGGCTCCGGCGATCCTTCCGCCTCAGCCTTCCAAGGAGCTGGAACTACAGGTGCGCGCTACCATGCCCGGCTGATTTTTTTTTTTACTTTATTGTAGAGATGAGGTCTCACCAAGTTGTCCAGGTGGGTCTCGAACCCGCGGGCTCAGGCAATCCACTCACCTCAGCCTCCCAAAGCGCTGGGATTACAGGCTGAGTCTCCGAGCCCGGCTTCTGTTGTTTTTTGAGTTATTTTTGATGGCCATCCTGACCGGAGTTAGGTGGTATCTCGATGTGGTTTTAATTTGCATTTCTTTAATTACTAGTGAGGCTGAGCATTTTTCATGTATCTGTTAACTGCTCCTATGTCTTCTTTTGAGAAGCGTCTATTCATATCTTTTGCCCACTTTGTAATGGGGCTTTTTTTTTCTTATCATCACCTTTGAGTTCCTTGTGATCTTAGTTGTTAGGCCTTTGTCAGATATACAGTTGGCAAATATTTTCTATCAGTCACTGGGTTATCTCCCCAGTCTTTCAATGGTTTATTTGTGTTTGCAGAAACTTGTCAGTTAGATGAGGTCCCAATTGTCCGCCATATCTCTTACGGCATGGGCACTTGACAGGAATTGGTTGCCAGTTCCAATTTTCATAAGGGTCTCTCCTGCATTTTCTAAGGTTCTTATAGTTTGAGGTTTGACATTTAGGTCTTTGATCCATTTGGAGTTGACTTTTGTGTATTGTGGTATGTAGGGGTCTTGTTTTGATCTTCCGCATGTGGTCAGTCAGTTTTTCCAGCACCATTTACTGAATAGGTTCTCATCCCCCAGTGGTTGGTGGTGGAGACTTTGTTGAAGATGAGTTGGTTGAGAAATTAAGGTTTTGCTTCTGGAATCTCTATCCTGTTCCATTGGTTTATATGCCTGTTCTTGTACCAATATCAGGCTGTTTTGATTATTGTAGCTTTATAATAAAGCTTAAAGTCTGGGAGCGTGATGCCTCCCAATTTGGTTGTATTTTTAGTTGCTATTTTGTTTTTGGGTTTTTTTGACTGAGGATTGTTTTGGCTAGTTGTGGTCATTTATGTTTCCATATGATTTCCTGTATTATCGTTTCCAGGTCTGAGAAGAATGCTGCTGGTAATTTAATGGGAATTGCTTGAAATCTGTAGATTACCTTGGGTAGGATGGACATCTTAACAATGTTAATTCTTCTAATCCATGAGCATGGAATATCTTTCATTTGTTTGTGTCATCTTTGATTTCTTTGAGCAGTATTTTGTAGTTATCATTGTAAAGATCTTTCACTTCTCTGGTTAGGAAGATGCCAAGGTATTTAAATTTTGTGTGTGTGTGTGTGTGGCTACTGTGAATATCACTATGCTTTTTATTTGGGTTTCTGTTTGTTTATTGTTGGTGTATAGGAATGCGACTTTCATATATTGATTTTGTCCCCCTAGACTTTGCCAAAGTCCTTTATCAATGCAAGGAGGTTTCTGACACATTCTCTTGGGTTTTCAAGTCATAGTATCATATTGTCTGCAAAGAGCGATAACTTAACTTCCTCTTTTCTTATTTGAATACCCTGATTTCCTTCTCTCATCTCATTGTTCAAGCTAGGACTTCCAATACTATATTGAACAGGAGAGATGAAAATGGGCATCCTTGTCTTATTCCAGTTTTCAGGGGAAATGGTTCCAATTTCCATTTGTTTAGCAGTATGTTGGCTGTGGGTTTCTCGTAGGTAGCTCTTAACTATTTTGAGGTATGTTCCATTTATGCCTAGATGTTCAAAGGTTTTTATCAAGAAAGGGTGCCAGATTTTATCAAAAGCTTTTTCCATGTCTAATGATATAATCATGTGGTTTTTGTTTTTACATCTATTGATGTATTTTATTACATTTATGGCCTAAAGATGTTGAGCCAGCCCTGCATCCTGGGGAGGAAGCCTCCTTGGTCATGGTGGATGATTTTTGGGATGTGTTGTTGGATCTAGTTTGCTAAAATCTTGTTGAGAATTTTAGCATCTATGTTCATCAAGGATATTGGCCTGTAGTTCTCTTTCTTTGGTGGATCTTTACCTGGTTTGGGTATCAATGTGATGTTAACTTCACAAAATGATCTGGGGAGAGTTCCATCTTTCTTGATTGTCTGGAATACTTTCAATAGGATTGGTATCAGCTCCTCCTTGTATGTATGTAGAATTCTGCTGGAAAGGTATCTGGTCCAGGGGGTTTTTTGTAGGTAGTTTTCTTATGACACAGTTGATTTCCTGGGTTGTTATTGGTCTATTTAGGGTCTCGATTTCTTCTTGTTTAAACCTGAGGCAGCTCTGTGATGTAAGAAAGTCTTCTATTTCATTTAGGTTTTTGAGTTTGTTTCCATACAGGTGTACATAGTAATCTCTGATAATCTTGTGTATTTCTTCAGGATCAGTTGTGACTTCATCTTTTGCATTTCTGATTGTGTTTATTTGAGCTTTTTCTTTATTTTACTTGATCAGTCTAGTTAGGGGTCCATCAATCTTGTTTATCCTTTCAAAAAACAGCTTTCAGTTTCATTGATTTTTTTTGTATTATATTTTTGTCTTGTATGTCCCATATTTGGGCTTTTATTTTGGTGTGCTGGATTCTTCTGCTGAAGTTAGGATTTTGATGGTTTTGCTTTTCCAGCTTCCTTAGGTGATTTGTTAGGCTGTTAACTCCTGATCTTTCCATTTTCTTCATGTTTGTTCATAGAGATATGAATTCCCCTTCTAAGAATGATTTTCATGGCATCCCAGAAATTTTGACAAGATGTTTCTTTGTTTTCATTTATTTCCAGGTATCTTCTTATCTCTGCTTTGATTTCTGTGTTGATCCAGGCATTGTTTAGAATCATGCTGTTTAGTGTCCATGTCTTTTGTGGGTTTTCGGGGAACAAGGTTGATATTGATATTCACTTTTATTCCACTGTGGTCTGAAAGGTACATAACAGAATTTCAATCTTACGGAATTTATTTAAGCTTGATTTATAGCCAAAGATGTGGTTGATCTTACAGTAAGTTCCATGTGGTGATGAGTAGAATGTATGTATATTCCATGGTTGTTGGGTGGAACGTTCTGTTGGTATCAATTAAGTCCATTTGGTCAAGAATCACATTGAGGTTCTGGATCTCCTTATTGACTTCTTGGCTTGCTGATCTGTCTAGGGTTGTTAGTGGAGTGTTTAAGTCCCCTGCTATGGTAGTGTTAGAGTCAATATCTTTTTTTAGTTTACCTGGAAGTTGCCTTATGAAAGTTGGTGCTCCTATGTTGAGTGCATATATGTTTAGGATGGATATTTCTTGTTATGGATTGAACTTTTTATCATTATGTCGTGGCCTTCCATGTCTTTTTAAATTTTTGAAAACTTATAGGGTATTTTGTCTGATATTAAGATCGCAACTCCTGCTTTCTTCTGTGCTCTGTTTGCCCGAAATTGTGTTTCCCATCCTCCTACTTTGAGTCTATGAGTGTCCTTTCTGGTGAGATGAGAATCTTGGAGACAATATATTGTTGCCTCATAATATTTTATTCAATTGGTCATCTATATCTTTTCAGTGGTGCATTTAGTCCATTCACATTCAGGCTAATTATTGAGATGCAAGAATTTATCCCTGTCATGATGTTCTTATAAGAGTTTGTTGTTGCTGCTGTTTGTTTATTTGTTGTCTTTCTTTTGATTTTTGGGTTGATTCATGTGTGTTTTCAATATTTTTGCTGCATTCTAGGGAAGGGCTTTGTCATTCTTTTTTCCCATTCTTCTGTGTTTAATACTTTCTTAAGTGTTTCTTTTAGAGCTGGTCTGGAGACAATGTAAATGCTTAGGGACTGAGTGTCTGGGAAGGATTTTAATTCTCCATCACTGATGAAACTTAGCTTGGCTGGGTAGATGATTCTTGGTTGAAATTGTTTATCTTTGGGAACTGAAGATTTGGCTCCAAGTTCTCCTAGCCTGAAGTATTTCTGTAGATAAGTCTGCTGCTATTCTAATTGGTCTTTCCCCAGTAGGTAGTCTGACCTTTCTCTCTTGCTGTGTTTAGACTTTTTTCTTTTATATCTACTTTGTGTAGGTGCATTACTATGTGTCTAAGAGTTGATCTTCTCATTTGTCATCTTGCAGGGGTTCTCTGAATCTTTTGTTTGAATGGTTGTGTCACTGATGAGATGAGGGAAGTTTTCTTGGATAATTTCATGGAATGTTTGCCCCAGGGTGGTCTCTGTCTCTCTATCTGCTTCAGAGATTCCAATTATTCTTAGGTTCAACCTCTTCAAATAATTGCTCATCTCTTAGAGGTTTTGTTCTGTCTTTTCAAGCTTCTTTTCTATGTTTTTAACAGTTTGGGTTAATTCCATATTTTGATCTTCAAGCTCTGAAATTCTTTCTTCTGCTTGGTTAATTCTGCGTCCCATGCTTATCAGTTTGTTGTCTATTTCATTCACTGTATTCTTTATTGCTATTATCTCAAGTATCAACTCCTTCCTTCTTTCCTCTTGTATCTCATTTCTATTTATTCTATTAGTATCTTGATATCTGGGTTTGTGGTTTGAGACTAGTCATTCTGGGGGCTCTTCATTGTTTCATTTCTGAAGTCTGTATTCTCAGTAACTCACCTCCCAGGGGTCTGTGTGAGACTCATATTATTTCTTTGATTTCTCTTCATTTATGTAGGTTTTCCTCCCCTCTTTTTTTAACCTCTTCTTTAATTCTGTTGTTCAGTGATGGGAGGATAGCTTTTTTTTCTGTTTTCTCCATCTCCTATTCTTCCTTATGTAGATCCTCTGGTTTTATTCAATTCTGAAGCTGGACTGGGGGGGGTGAGGGCCTGTGCTTTTCGAAGTTTTGAGATTTAATTAGGAGGGAGCTGTGATTCAGAAGCTATCTGCTGTATCCACTGACAGGCATGTGGGCCCTCTGGAACTCACTTCCCACTGCCTTACAATCTGTCCATACAGTGGGGCTGTCTGTTTGCCCCCTGAAAGCAAAATGAAATAAGAAAAAGGAAAAGAATGAAAAAATGAAATAGGAAGATGAAAGGAACGTGGATAGAGAGAAGAAGAAGAGGGAAAACAAATAGGTGTACCGACTAACAAATGAACAGAGAAACAAACAAAGACAGAAAAAACAAAGAAGACATAAACATACAATCATACAAACAAACAAAAATCCCCCTGTTGGTGTACTCTCCTTAAAAAATTCCCACTTTTTACACAAACAGATAATCTACAAAAAGCAACATTAAAACAATAGAAACAAAGCAAGTACAAAAACATACACAAAACCAGAAAGAGACAGAGGAAAAAAACTAAAACTAAAACAAAAAACAATCAAGAAGGAAAAATAACTGTCTGTGGACATGTCTGTACCTCTGGGATCCTTTTGCGGCTCCAGGTTCCACCTTAGGGAGTGGCTGTGGTCTCCAGTCCCTTCCCTCTGCTCTCATTGCAGGCTGATAGGATTGCTCTCAGATGGGTCAGATGTCCCATGGACTCCTGTAGGAGAAGGATGGATCAGATCTAGACTCACCCAACTCACTGCTGCTGCTGTAAAGTCTTCCACTCAGTTCTGACGCGTCCGTGACTGTTCTAGTGTGGGGGAGGGGCATCTGTCTCTCCGAGTCCAATGAGAGGATAGCCTGTGGGTTCCAAGATGGGGGCCGGGGGGAGTAGGGTGGGGCAATGCAGTTCTCTGCCCAGTCCTGGGACTGAGAAGATGGCACCTCTCAGAATCTTGTTACTGGCATTGGGACTTTGTTCCAGGTTTCCCTGACCTGCCTTCTCCATGATTCCTCCTGCTCATGCCTGGTCTGCTGCTTCAGGTAATGGTGTGGGCTGGGTGCCAGGTGGTGAGGAGAGATTGTTCTCTGTTGCTCTTCTCAAGCCTGGGTCTCCAATCTCAGAGCAGTGGTGGATTGCAGTCACCTCTGGAGGAGAGCCTGTGGTGCATAAACCCGAGTTTCCCCTCAGGCGTACTTTTACTCACCCACCAGCACACACCCACTCACACAGAGTCTTTTTGAACACTCGCGTTTGCAGTGACTCTCACATTCTGACTTGTTCCATTGCCATCTTGCCCAGAAGCCTCCTGCCTCCCTTTTCTAATGCCAATCACAAGCTCTGGGTTGTTTTACCTATGCTTCCGACCTATGGGCTATAAATCGAGGTTCCCAGGACCCTCTCTTTGGGTTTGATTAATTTGCTGGAGTGACTCACTGAATTCCGGGAAAGGCTTGTAATATCCTGCTTGTTATAAATGGTATTACAGAGGATACATATGAAGAGATGAACAGGGCAAGGGACACAGGAAGAGGATCAGAGTTTCTATGCCCTCCCCAAGTGCACCACCTTCCATGAACCTTCACTAGTTCAGCTATCTGGAAGCACTTCCAAACCCTGTTCTTTTGGGGGTTTTGAGGCTTCATTACGTAGGCATGATTAAGTAAATCACTGACCACTAGTGATCAACTTAACCTTCATTCCCTCTCCCATCCCTAGAGGTCGAAGGGGTAAGGTTGAAAGTCCCAGCCCTCTAATCCTATCTTGGTGTTCAAGGTGACTAGCCCCATCCTATCCTGAAGCCACCTAGGGACTGCCAGCCACTAGTCAGCTCATTAGCTAAAAAAACTTATCACTTTGGAGAGTCCAAGGTTTTAGGAGCTGTATGCTAGGAGACAAGGTGAAGACCAAATATATGTTCCACAATATTCTAATTCTCTAAGACATCCAATTTTCAGCAAAAAATGTGAGACATACAATGCAACAGGAAAGCATGACCCATACACCAGGACAAAAGCAGGCAGCAGAAATGACTTGTGAAAGGGCTCAGGTTTCATATTTAACAGCAAAGACTTCAAAGCTGCCATTATAAATATATGCAATGAACTAAAGGAAAACATATTCAAAGAAGTAGGAGGAGGGAGGCATGATGGTGATGTCTCATCAAAGAATACCAATAAAAAGATAAAAATTATTTTAAAAAATCAAATGGAAATCATGGAGTTAAAAATATAATAGACCAAATAAAAAATTCACTAGAGGGACTTGACAGTAAACTTGAACTAAAGAAGAACCAGAGTTTTGAAGAGAGATTAGTACATACTATGGAATATGGGAAAAATAGAATGAATAGAAAGAAACAGTCACAGAGAAATATTGGATCCATGAACACCACCACCTGGGTGTGTAATGGGGATACAAGGATAGAGAAAAAGGAACATGAATGGCCGAAAACTTCTCAAATATGATGAAAACATTGTTCTACACATTCAAGAAATTAAACAAACTCCAAGTAGGATATAAGCAAAGAGATCCACTACCAGATGCATTGTGGTAAAAATGCCAAAAAAAAAAAAGAGAACATATAAAAAGCAGTAAAAGAAAAATGTTCCAGGATTTCCTACAAGCTAGTGATTCTACACAGAGCACCCCTCACCCAGTGGAGGTCCTGGTTTTCTCCGACACTTCCCTGGACCTCCCTCCCCATTAGATGAGCTCCTTTAATGCTACCAAAGCAGCATGGACTTCACCTTTTGTAACATTCACTTCACTTGTATTCAGGATGGCTGCATAATTTGTGGGGCTCAGTGCAAAATAAAAATGAGGGGTCCCTCTACAAAAAGCATTAAGAATGTCAAGATGTTGACAGTAGAACATGAAAGTCACGCTCAGGAGCCATCTGAATGTAAGCCTCTGTGTGACCGCACAAGTCACACACCCGTGATGTTGGCCCTGCATGTGGTTTCTCATTCACTGTTTTCCTTATAAGGTCATGAGAACCATACAGGCAAGGATCACACAGTAGCCACTAAATGAGTTTGTTGGCATATAGAAGCCCTTTAATTCAAGCTACCTAGAGTAAGCCTTCACTTGACGTGGTCCATAGCTGTTTGGTTTTTGTTGTTGTTGCTGTTGTTGTTGTTTTGAGTTGGAGTCTCACTCTGTCACCCAGACTGGAGTGTTGGGGCCGCTCCTGGCCACACAGCCTCGACCTGCTGGGCTCCAGCATTCCTTCCGCCTCAGCCTTCCAAGTAGTTGGAACTACAGGCATGCGCTACCACGCCCAGTTAATTTTTGATTTATTGTAGAGATGAGGTCTCGCCACATTGCCCAGGCAGGTCTCGAACTCGTGGGCTCAGGCAATCCACTCACCTCGGCCTCCCAAAGCGTGGGATTATAGGCTGAGCCACTGAGCCCGGCAGTTCACAGTTTTTTGGAAACAGTTTTTTGGAAACACCATAGACTAATTCATGTAAACAAGATTGACATTCCTAGGGCATATTTCTAGTCACAAAAATATCACTAAATAAAAACCTAAGACACTTCTAATATTAAGCACTGAAATAAATGTGAGCTATATATGCATTTAAGAAAGCAAGCAAGTAAGATAATGATGTACTCAATTATTCCAGTTCAGGGTCATGGGTGGCTAGACCCCATCCCAGCAGCTCAGGCTGCAGGCAGGAACCGGTCCTGGGCAGGACCCTGTTCCATCTCAGGGTGACCCATCCACACCTACACTCTGGGACAGTGTGGACACTCCAGTTAACCTAACATGCACGTCTTTGGGATGTCAGAGGATACCCACATAGACACGGGGAGTGCATGCAAACTCCACACAGGTAGCGGACCCAGTCAGCTATCGATTTTTTTTTCCTCATTAATTTTATAATGCAACTAAGTTGAATGAAACAATGTTACCAGAGGACCTGCTATATATTGCTTGGCTGTAAAAAAAAAAAAAAGCTAATTTTTACTGTTTTAGCATATTGGTCTTTTCATAAGTAAGGAATATAGACCGCTTAAGTCCAATTATTTTATATTTATATTGCAGTTCTTAAATATCTACACCATATTTATTGTCTTAGTCTATGTGTGCTGCTATAACAAAATACCATAAACTGGGTAACTTATAAACAACACACATTCATTTTTCAGTTCTGGAGGCTGAATGTCCAAGATGAAGGCCCTGGCAGATTCAGTGTCTGGTGAGGGCGTTTTCTGGTTCAGAAATGGTACCATCTCCAGTGCCTTCACATGGCAGAAGAGGCAAACAAGCTCCCTCAGGCCTCTTTTCTAAGGGCATGAATCCATTTATGAGGGAACATGATCTAATCACCTGTCGCCTCTTAATACCATGACCTTAGGATTCCAACTAGGAATTTTGGGGAACACATTCAGGCCGTAGCATTTATAAACCCCTTGAACAGAATATTCCATTTCTCGAAGTTGCTCTATTAGACAGATATGTATGTTTTAGTACTTTCTATTTCATTTTACAGTTACTTAGGAAATAGTCCACTGTATTAATGTTTGTTAGCTAATATGGTGCTTGACTTTTAAATAAGTACTGTGAAAGTTTTTTCATATGGATTGGGTCATTCTTGTCATGCCCAACTAAATCAGAGTCATGAGGTCAGAGGGAAAAAGCACTTTGGGCACATAGTATCTGCTTCAAAAATTAAGTTTTCCACAGGTCCCGTTGCTGAAAGGGCCTCTTGTAACCCTAAGGCAAGTTTTACCTGGTAGCTGCTGAAATAACCAGTCATGACCCCACGACTGATTTTATCTACTTTTATCACTTACCAATCAAAGCTTGCCAGTTCCCCAAAGATTCTTTAGTGCCAACAAACTTTCTTTCAAAGTTATACCTAACATTTATTTCTCTAGTAAAACTCTCAATCTTCTTTTTGCTCTTCGGCCATACCGAAAAACAATCGGTCAACGTGTCTGCTCAAATCGCAGTTCTTGCTTCTCAAATAAAACATTTTACATTTAGAGATTCATCTCTATATTTTGACTTCAGTAGTACTCATACATTTATAGACTTCTGAAATTTTTATTGAGAAAAAAACTACCTTAGCTTTGGCTATCATTGGATTACAGGTGCTCACACCTGTAATTCTAGCACTTTGGAAGTCTGAGGAAGGAGGATAACTGGAGGCCAGGAGTTTGAGTCCAGGCTTGTCATCACAGCCAGACTCCGGGTTCTCACACACACCACACACACACACACAAATTAGCTGGGTATGGTGGTGTATGACTGTAGTCCTAGCTACTCAAGAAGATGAGCTAGGAGGATCGCTTGAGCCCAGAGCCATATGAGATGGCTTCATCTTCCATACCATGCTTAAAATTACAATAGATATGAGTAGACAGATAGTCATGACTTGACTGACACAGTCTGGGTCTTTGGAAATGTACCAAACCTTTCTGTATTTCATATCTAATTAAATATCAATATTACTACTTATTCCACAAACTATATTAAAGAAAATTACAGGAGGCATTTTATATAGGCACGCTCCTAGAAGGGCACACAACACTTACCAGATACACAATAGATGTTAAATTTCACTCCCTCTTATGTGGTAAGGGGTGCTATGGAGCTACATAAAACTCTATGATTTGCTTTGCCAAGTCACTCAAGTTTTTATCATTTAGTGTGTAATTATGAAATACTGGATGCTAGGTGGTGTTTAAAATTCTCCTGATTTAAACATACTAATAATTACGTCTCACTAATCACTTTCTTATAGCATCAGCTGAAGTTCAGCTCCTATAACTAATTCCACTCTGCAAAAGTGTGCCTTCCAAAAAGCTAGAAGTGTAAAAAGTCTCACCATGAAATGCCACTTTTCTATGTGTGTGTAATCCAAACAGCATTTTAAATAAAATATTTCATTATACTTCTTTTGAAGTATTTAATCCCATGACTCATTTAGTGATCTCTAGTTTAATGAATTTAGGGGGTAATACCTCGCTTCTTATGCATTAATAATCTGTATTAATATCCTTTTCCTTATTGAATACAAAATAAACCATTACAAACTATAGTCACAATCATTAGGAGTAAATCAAAGCCACTGAGTAACAGACCAGCTATAAAAAAAGTTTATTAGAAAAATAGACAACATATGTAAACATCTCTTTCAGTCACAAGGCTTCGTAATACAGCATATTAGGCCCATACCTCAAATCTCTGCAGTGGGAGCACCTTATTGTTGACTAACAGTAATCAGCTTAATTTACATTTTAGTGAGCAATTAAGCCTATGCAAAAATAAATAACCAGATTCTGCTAAGTTTACTAACACACATAGAAAATCACAAATGTACAACAGATTGCAGCAAAAAATAACTATCTGCAGTTACATGTGATATTGAATTACATTGCAATTATCTTTTTAAAACAGCTTCATTTCTAGACTCATCATAATGCAGAGATGACTAAAATAAAGGTAAAGGGGAACAAGAACAGAATAAGGAGGGATAAAACAGACGCACACCCACGTCATGTAAACACACACACACAAAAGTGCACACACAAGCATGCACACACACTAGCATGCACACACAGGAATGCACATACATACAGGGATGCTTTAAAAGCAAAACTGAGTCTCTATCCTTTTTCTTCATGTATGTATTGATCATTTTAGGCATGTATTTTCTTTACTTCTAGCTGGAAGTTATATAGTCCCAGATGACTGAATACAAAGCAGCCAACCACAGTTTCAAATGAACAACATTTTGAGCAAACCAAATTTCTATAACATAATTCAATAACCACTTAAGTCAAGCTGAATCACAGAATGGATGCTAATACAACAAAATGGAATAAGTACCTGAGACTTTGCTGCAAGAATCTGAAATGTAAGATTGTTTTCCTTAGGGCAAAATACACCATGTTAATACATCCCTTTCGTGCTGTTTGTCATCTGCTGGGCATACCTGCTAGGTGATTAAGATGTCCCAAAATGGCCAATAATATAATTTTCCTTTTTTCTATCAGATGTTTTATCACACCTGATTTAATTTATTTTAAATTGCTGGCATTTCAGTTATTCAGTAAAACTTTAACCAAGGAACAATTTAAAATACCAATCAGTGTTTCTTATTTAGTGTTTCATCATATGGAAAAACTTAAATATTTATTGTCTGTCTTCTGAATAACTATAGTCTAGAGACAGAAGGAAAGCATGATAGACTTGGCAAAAGTAACCCAAGCAAACGTTACATAATTCAATAACCACTTGGCCAATCAAAAAAATCAAGCTCCTGGATAGTCATTTCTGTAGCAATTATATAGTAGTCTATTTGTATCTTATATGTATGATTATAAAAGTGATTCATAAATCATTTAAAATCCTGCTATTCAAAGACCCATTTTATAAATTCATTTCTGAAAATAATCCATAATATAGCTGTCAATTTTACCGCATCAGCTTATCCCAATAGATGTGTAGCATTTATCCACAACTAAATGAAATTCCCAGTAATGTACTGCTGTTTCTTGAGTCGGCCGTGCTTAAGTGTATTTGGGATTATGATGATTATTATGCAAATAGAGAAAAGTGAAATTAAAACACATGACTTTACATGATGATATTTGTGAAGAGCTAGGCATGTATAACTTAATTTTTAAAAATGCTACTAAGAAAGAAAAATGCTTTCCACTTCTGAATACCAAATAAATGGCTATTGATAAGGGAGAAACTTTCTACGGGAAAAACCTAAACATTAGCCTCATTCAGGCACAGCGTAGTTCCTGCTCGGAAGTTCCACATAAGCGTCCAGTAATGAAGGCACATGAAATGTAGTTCTGTCCTTGGTACTATCAAAATGGGTAGGGCTCAGTCTTGGTCAACCCACTACACAGCCTCATACAATACAGTTTTAGCCGGATGACAATGACTGACCTCCTAACGTCTGCTTTGGAGTTCTAATGGATAAAATGTTTACAAGTTACATTCAGTAAAACTTTCATAAGTTACATTCAGTAAAATTTCCTCAGAGAGGAAGAAAGATCACTGCATAATGTAGGTGAGAATTGGACATATTTATGATTTTAAGCCTACCTCTACCTCTGAAGTTAGGTAGTTTCTTTCTTTCTTTCTTTGAGTTGAAGTCTCACTCTGTCGCCCAGGCTGGAGTGCAGTGGCACACTCACAGCCACCGCAGCCATGGCTCAGGTGATTCTTTCACCTCAGCCTTCCAAGTAGTTGGAACTTACAGGCATGCGCCACCATGTCTAGCTAATTTTTTTTAAATTTACTGTAGAGATGAGGTCTCATCAAGTTACCCAGGTTGGAAGTTAGGTAGTTTCAACAGGATTGTGTATCTATTTCAGTCATCAGACTTTTTAAATAGACACCTTCACTTACTAATGCCACATTATTCTTACCAAGAAACTCACAGTTCCTTCTTGGCTTTCTGTTACACAAATTTAAAAAAGAAAAGAAAAGAAAAAGGAAAGGAGCGGGGGAAGGAAGAAAGAAGAAAGCAAACAAAAATGGTGCACCTCATTACAATTTCTGCTGTGTACTAATAGTCAACGATATAAAGGAGAAAAAACAAGCGTTAAAACAGTGCTCATGGTAATTCTACCCAGCAGAGTTTTCACTGGTGCACATTTCTTGTTTTACACTTACACGTATTTCAAGTTGCTGGGTAAGAATCCAGTGGGAAAAAACAACAGCGATGGCTATCAGCAATCACATCCATTTTTTGAGACGTTAAGAGCCCCTTACTAATTGAGTAATGTGGCCACAGCTTTTGAAAACACAGCATCTTGAAACAATGCAAAGGTAGAGATGATGTGTTCATTGTTCACCTAACAAAAGAAAAGAAATGCCTGAACCATAGACGGCACTTAGTTTTTAAGACAGAAATTCTTTCTCCAGTTCATATATAGATGGTCGGCTCGTTTTGCTCCTCATTCTGCACAGAGGTACAGTGTTGTCCCTGCTCTGACCGTCCACATCAGCGTCCAGTAACGAAGGCACGTGGAATTGAGTTCTATCCTTGACACCAGGGAAACAGGGAGGGTTCGGTTCTGGACGAGCCACGACACAGGCGGCCTGTGCCGGCTGACACCCTGCTCTCTGAGGGATGGCCTGTGGGGGATCCGACGGGCTCCTCTGCGGGGGAGGGCACGGCCGAGGCGTGAAACTGACAGCTCTGTGTTTCTCAGGCCAGACCTCCCTCGGCAGGGTCCTGTGAGGACCGGGTGAGGAGGCTCCAGTGGCTGAGACAGTTGCACCAGCTGTTTGAGAAAGTCAAGACAGTAGGCAATTAGAAAGATGATGGCTTCTAAAACAATGAATATCAAGGAAAACAATTATGATGGCAGTTCAATGATGTGATCACTTTAAAGCGTACTTCGACAAGAAAAGGTGAGCACAAACCTTTTGCAACTGTTAGGCTAGATATAAAATTCATATATACCTATAAATTTACATATAATTTAGATATATTATACATATTATTTATATGTTTTCTGTTATTTTATATATATTATTTTAGAGATGGGGTCTCACTGTGTCGACCAGGCTTGAGTGAAGTGGCGCAATCATAGCTCACTGCAGCTTTAAACTGGCTTCAAGTGATACTCTTACCGCAGCCTCCTGAGTAGCTGATTGGGCCCAGCTAATTTTTTAAAACGAAATAGTACTTCAAAGTTGGAAAAAATACTTCCACCTATGGAAACTGTATTTGTAAACAAAGCATGTAAGCCAATGAGCATTGTAAGTGTTGTATAAACAGGGTAGCTTTCAAAATGGATGAGATGGTAATAAATTTAAGACTTTTAGAAATGATGGCTAACATTATTAAGTTTAACTTTAGATTATAATTTGAAAAAAATGGTTTTTACACTTTACCTCTTCTCGTTTGTATTGAAGAACTGACTTATTACCACTTTGGTAAATAATTTTATCTTATAAGTAAGATAAAAAGAATAGTTATTAATGTTATTGGTATGCTAGGATTTCTCCATATTCAATTATCAATTACCAAATCCACTGACTTACAAAAGGAGAATAAACCAACTTATCTAAAGACAATGAATAATAATCTGAAAAATATCATGTCTAGTTATAGCATTTAAAGAAAAGAGGTAGAGTAAAAGGTAAAGAGAACGAAAGTAGTTTCTATTTTAATACAGCTTTATAACCAACCCTGGTGTAGCATTTTACAATTTGAAAAGCATTTTTCAAATGCATTACCTCACTTAATACTCATGGTAGATATATGAGGTTATTGTAATCATCTCCATAGACGAAAGAAATAATAGTCAATCTATGCAGCACAGTTAGTGTGCCATCTGACTTTAACCACAATCTTAATAGAGACTGAGGTTAGGTAAGTTTATTATGAGGTAAGTATATTATTATTATCCTCATTTCATCAATGAATAAACTGAGGCACAAAGTGGTTAAGCGATTTGTCCAAGGTCACTCAGCAAATAAGCGACAGAGCAGAGATCTGAACCCAGATAGCTTCCATACTATTAACCAGGACACTACACCATCTTTTAAACATTCAAAGAAGAAAACAGTTTACATAATTTTCTTAGGATCACAAACGTACCAAATGGCACAACTAGAGCCTGAACCTTTGCCCTATGACTACAAATCACTTGTTCTTCCAAAGTAGTTACAGTATCTCCTAAAGGTCAGTACTAAAATGCCCCTACTGGAAATATACCCAGAGGAACTCAAATTATTCTACAAAAAAGATACCTGCACATGTATGTTTGTTGCAGCTCTACTCACAATAGCAAAAACATGGAACCAACCATGTTGCCCATCGAAGTTGAACTGGATAAAAAAAAAAAAAATGTGGTATATATACACAAGAATATTATGCAGACATAAAGAAGGACAAATATATGGACTTTGCAGCAACTTGGATGGATTTGGAGTCGATCATATTCAGTGATTTATCACAGAAACAAAGAACTGAGTTCCATATGTTCTCACTCATAAGCTGACCTTGAACAATTATAATGCTATAAGAAAATGACTGGCAGTAGTGGAAAACTGTCAGGGGAGGAGGGTGGGATTGGCAGTTGTGGGAAACTGCTAGGCGTGGGAGGGGCATACCTCATCAACAAGGGTACCTGCATGATTAATGCTTATATACCTAACCCTGAATTGTACCCCACATCTTTATAATAAATAAATAAAGTGCCACTTAACCCCCAGATATCTCAATGGTGAGTACACTCTAGTACAGAACAGCATAATCCAAACATGTCAATACTCACTGAATTTTAGAAATGGAAAGAACAGCTGTGAGGAAGGGAGAGACACCCTAATACAGCAGACAGAACCCAAGCATAAATCTTGACAATAGTACTTTCTAATTGTGAGCTCTTGGATAATTCATTAATTTTCTCCATGAGTTTCAGTTCCCCTACTTCTGAACAGGAACATGTATATGACAGAGTGCTCATAAAGACTAAGAGACACAAATTTACGTCAAAATGCTTTATCATCTACATAGTGCTGTAGAAATACCAGTGGTTGCCTTCTCACCAAGCCCTTCTCATTTAATGGACTAGAGAAAAATTTATAACAGAATTTGATTTTCCTTTCAGAGTTTCCATATCTGGACATATACCTCTCGGAACTGTTTGGTGTATCATTCAGCAGTAAGGTAATACCTGCTATCATGGGGTGCACTGTGTCCTTAAAAATTCATAGGTTGAAGCCCGAACCCCTAGCACCTCAGAATGTGGTCATCTTTGGGGATAGGGTCTTTACAAAGGGGATTAAGTTAAAACGGCATCATAAGGGTGGGCCCTAATCTCATCTGACTGGTGTCCTTGTAAGAAGAGGAGATGCGGACACAGACGCACACAGAATGAAGACAATTTGAGGATACAGAGAGAAGACGACATCAATAAGCCAAGAAGAAAGGGCTCAGAAGGAACCAACACTGCCCACACCTTGACTCCAAACTTCCAGCCTCCAGAACTGTGAGAAAATAAATGTGTGTTCATTGAGACACCCAGTCTGCTGTACTTTGACATACCAGCCTTAGCAAACTGATACACCTGCTGAACTCAGCTCCAACCTAAACCGAGAATGAAGCCATGTGATGAAGTAGACAAGGTATCACAGGGTTGGTCAGGAAGCAGGTTTAGTTCCAGTTCTCCCACTAAATCACTGCTTCGGATTTTGGGCAAATGATGTGTCTTCTATGTAATGCAAAGGGGTTGGGTAGTTATTCTCCAGGTGCTCTTTCTGCTTTAACATGCTTCTATACGTTGAAGTTACTAAAATTTAATTGCACTTTCCCCAAAATCTAAACTCCTGTTAAATTTTAATCAAATAGGAGAAGGGTAAAATTCAAAGACCTATATTAATAGTAAAAACAAACTATTAAATATCACCACTAGGAAAAGACCAAATCATATCTCCGTGCCACTTCACACACTAATCTCTACAATAGTGTTTTCTACTTTTAGCCAACCTCGGCAACCTACTTGGGGTCTGGCTTCCATCAGACATGGTCCGTCTGTGATGCGAGAGTCTCTCTCTTAAAGACGCACAGGAAGGCACATTCCCACATGTCTGCTCCAAGAAGGGAGGAGACAGGTTTTTCAAGACACTACAATCAGTCTCGAGTCTTGGCATGAGGGCTGGCTCCCGACTACTTCCTGGAATGGCAGAACAAAAGTCTGGAGGGGGCATCTTGGGGTCACAGGTGATAGGTGTGCTGCCCATGGACAGATCTTCACCATCCGTCTGCAGCAAGCACCTGGTGGAGAGAGAAGGCACGGAGAGAAGGCTCAGGGCAGCTGGCGATGGGAGGAAGGGCGGGCCGCCAGCCTCCCCGCCTGTGGACGGCAGCCTCGTGGGAGGACTGGTGCTTCGGCGGGACTTGGAAGCACGCTGGAAGAGTCCCTCTCGCTTCTTCTTTTCTTCCTTGGGCAACGGTTCTTCAGAAGCCTGTGCTTTATTCAGCTCTCTGATATCCAGGCCCAGCGCCACCGATGCCAGCAGGACGGTGCACCCGTACAAAGCTGACTCTGTTTTCTTTCTCTGGAGTGATCTCTTCAGACTATTTGTCGGAGTCACTTGAGGAGAGCCCGAGGCAGAGTTGCCAGAGGTTCCCTCCTCCCAGCTCTCAGCTTCCACCGGGTTCTCCTTCTGACCATCTTTCCCAAGAGGTAGATCAATGTAGGCCTGACTAGGCAATCTTATTTGCTTTGGTTTTCGGTGTTCTAATCCATCAGGGGAAAGTCTTGGCTCTTCACAAGCCCCTAATAAAGGCATAAATACACACATTGAGAACCACTTTATGACAAAAATCATTCAAACTAGATTGTAAAATAAAGCTGACGTTTAATACATATATAAATAATTTAATTATAAGAATACATTTAATAAATAAATATTTCATTTAAATCAAAACACATGCAGTCATCTTCAAGACTCCAAGGCCCTACGACTCAAGATTCCCTGCAGATACACCAGCAAGTAAACCATCTGCTGTTTCCTGTCCTTCAGGACATTACTTTTAATCAGCATCAGTAATAGAAATTATTGTCAGCCGGGCTCGGTGGCTCAGCCTGTCATCCTGCGCCTTTGGGAGGCTGAGGTGAGTGGATGGCCTGAGCCCGCGGGTTTGAGACCTGCTTGGGCAGGCGAGACCTCATCTCTACAACAACAAAACAAAAAAAAAAATAGCTGGGCGTGGTAGCGCGTGCCTGTAATTCCGGCTACTCGGAAGGCTGAGGCGGAAGGATCGCTGGAGCCCAGCAGGCGAGGCTGCGGTGGCCGCACTCCAGTCTGGGCGACCGAGTGAGACTCGAACTCCAAAAAAAAAAAAAGAAAGAAATTATTGTAGAAACAAAGTCATCAAGATACAAAGACGCGCACACATCCATATAGGCACTAAATACGTCACACCAAGTGTCAGGCCGCATTATCTATAGCTTGCCTGTGTGTAAAAGAACCATTAAGTAGCAGATCTGTGGCTCTCAAAGTGTATGGTCTGGACCTTTGGTAGAAATACAAGTTCTTGGCCCACCCCAGACTATGAAATCAGAAAATCTGGGGGTAGAGCCCAGCAGTCTGTGTTTCAGCAAACTTCTACTGAAGTTTGGGGACCACCACAATAGAATAACGTGCTCCAAAGGGGTTACAGAGTCCCAGAGGGTTACAAATCATCCTACCAGTTTAAAAGGAAGCTAAAATTCTTATCATTTATGAGGGAGGATACCCTCCCCCCAGAAAAAACCAGAATTACTTTTTGGAGGGTGGAAGCCCCTCCTAGTACAAGCTTTCCCTTTAGGTAAGTGTTCCAGGAACCCATCAGATCAGCATACCAGCTAGTGGTGTTGTGAGAGGCTGTGTTTGGCATCAGGGAATTTTTTTTTGGAGATTCTTTCAACGCACTTGCCCACTCCATAATGGGTGATTTACACGGACAACCTGTCCATACCCCACTGAGTGTTCAGCAGTTATTGACCCAAAACGTCATGACCCCCGTGCCCCCCCGCCCCGCCCCCGTC
This sequence comes from Carlito syrichta, assembly GCF_000164805.1. Lineage (NCBI taxonomy): Eukaryota > Metazoa > Chordata > Mammalia > Primates > Tarsiidae > Carlito > Carlito syrichta. The sequence goes on from NW_007217803.1 coordinate 112,402, forward strand.
ACCCTATCTCGCCCCAGGCAGCTTTTCTTTGTTTTCCTGGATGGAAAAAGTCCTCAAAGAGAAATGGTTCGTTCATGTGGAAAAGGTGACACAAAAAACGGCAAAAGTACTAAAAGACACCACAACTGATGAATTCAAAAACTGTTTTGAGTAGTGGAAAAAGCATCTCCATAGGTGGATTGCATCAAACAGAGAGTACTTCGAAGGTGACTGAAGTTTAAACATGTACGAATAAATACACAATTTTTATAAATAAATTCTGGATTTTGGGGGTTGCCCCCTCATATATGCTTAACAATAAATGATCAAATAACAGTCTCCTTAATCTAGTTTCCAAAGCAATCCACAATACAACTTCTAATTTTCCCATCATCGGAACCTATGCTTGACGATTTAGACAATCTGAGATGCTAGACGATCTAGACAATCTAGGATGCTGACTCTTTTCCAAATAAGACTGTGCTCTTCCCACTGGTGCCTTTTGTTCAGGGTACCCTCTTTTTCTTCCATTCAAGATCCTTCTACTCTCTAACGCTGCTTACCTAAGCTCTCTTTCCCTTCATAAAGGAGAAGCTTTCAGCAGGAGAAGCTGAGCCCAGGTAGTGAGTGAAAAAGTGCTTATAAAATTAAGCATAACCCTGATAATAAAGTCAAGAAGTGTATATTTTTAAATTTTGCTAAAAAAAATCTTTAATTTGAACATGGTATTTAAAGGTCCTCTTAAATGGCCATGTATAAAGATCAATTTTCTTTTCTTTCTTAATAACCATGCTTTAAGGTTTTTTTTTTTGGTGAGAAAGCAGGATTTACTGAGAGGACAGAAAAGCTCCCACAATAGGAAGGGACCCGAGGGAGTTGCCCCATCCTTGAAGTTTTTAAATAATTCCATTTCTTCCATGTTTTAATATCTGCATATTGAATATGAATACTGAAAACTGAAAATGAATCAGTGATATATTTACATTCCAACATAAAATTCTCCAAGCAGTAGTTTCCCACTGTCAACCTGCATCATGGGATTTCATCATGTCAACAGGCCAGAAGCCCTAACCCTTACTTAATCTCAGCAGAACTTTCAGGGGATCTGTACTATTACATCTAATATCTCCGACACTAAATTAATGTGGTTCTACATAATTAATTGTGATACTAATTTTTATGATACAGGAGTTACAAATTCCCAAACAACACGTGGAGCTTAATTACTTTCTATCATAAAGATTTGATGGAAAACAACTTTTGAGTTTCTGTAATGCTAGAAGAAAAAAGCTTCCTCATTAGCCTCTGTTCTGCAACATTAATGACCATGAAAGACTATTAAAGCAAAGTTTCAGAGCACTCAGATGCTAAGTCAAACTCAAACAAATTCTGCTTCTTGAAACATATTTACCTGGCTGGTCCACAAACAATGAAGCCAAGGGCATGGTTTTCTGATTTTTTATTAAGAGCGTTGACCAAGGACTGTGACCATCTGAGAGAGGTCTTATCCTACAAGAGAAAGATGTTTATTTTCATATAATAGAACCATATGACATACAAATTAGGTTTTGGTGGATATATGCCAATATTTTCAAGGTAGTAAAGAACACAACGGTGCTTCAAGTTTCAAAGAGCTGATAAAGTAAGTAATCTTAAAGTGAGGCAGAAAAAATATCAGGGAAATATTTTAACTGCTTAACTAAATAATAATTTAGTATGATAAACTCGCCCTAGAATAAATTAATATCATATATCTCTGTATTATACTTGCTCCTTAGAAAAGAACTCTTGAGATATTAACACAGACACTATTTACCACAGTACCCAATGGACACCACAAATGCAACACATGTACCTTTCTTTGCAATCAGTTCTTTCTTTCATTTGAATGGAATTTGGTCCCCATGTACAACCTTTCTTCTTAAAATTTCTTTTTACATCTTCAAATTCCTCTTGTCGAAAGACTGTGTTTCTTCCCCAGGTTTTATTGCTTTCATCTGAAGTCACTAAACAGAGTACCATCATGAACCAATGTCAGAGATGCTAAAATTGTTAACAAAATCAAACCAGTTATGAAACTACCTTACTCAGAACATGAAAACAAAGAAGTAATTATTTATTTCATCCAATCTCAGGCAAGTTTTTCTAATCAGAAAAAATAGCAAGAAAAGAAGAGTATGTTAACAGAAAAGATACAAATTCAAGATAAACTAGCAGTAAAGATCAAATTACTTAACTATTTATTTAAAATTTAGCGGCCAGGCTCGGTGGCTCAGCCTGTAACCCCACGCTTTGGGAGGCCGAGGTGAGTGAATTGCCTGAGCCCGTGGGTTCGAGACCCGCCTAGGCAACTTGGTGAGACTTCATCTCTACAATAAATCAAAAAAATTAGCCGGGCGTGGTAGTGTGCGCCTGTAGTTCCAGCTACCTGGAAGGCTGAGGCGGAAGGATCGCCGGAGCCCAGCAGGTTGAGGCTGCGGTGGCCAGGAGTGGCCACTGCCCTCCAGCCTGGGCAACAGAGTGAGACTCCAACTCAAAAAAAAAAAAAAAATTAGCAACAGTTAGAATTTCATTTTAATTGGGAAAAAACAGACAAATTGAACATTGAACTTAAAATAAGCTTACTACCCCAATGTCTTTACCAAATCAATTAAAGTTTTAAACTTTTAAGGCATACATGTATATTTTTAAATTGTAATTTTAACTAATTTTTCATTTTTCGTAATTTTGCTCAATCATCATAACACTTTGGCTACAGTTGCTTTTTAAAATTTGAAAATGCTTAACAGTTTTCTGTATCTTGAGTTTCTCCCCTCCCACACAGGATGGTGTATATGTTTAATATCCACATTTTGCTAAACACTTATATGCTATCCCTCTATCTTCTAAGTGCACTTAAAACTGATTTGGAAATCACTGGGGGAAATTGCTGTTATTGCTAATCTAGGAAATAAAAAAATCTGAAACATACTAGATGTTCTTAAAACAGTGTGAAAGATTATGAGCTGCTTACACCGCAACATATTCTGTGGTCATAAAAAATGAGACAGATACTAAAATGATGCATAATGTTTATATTATAGTTAATGCTACATACAACACTTTATTCAAAATTACATGTCTGTGCATATGTGTAAATACAAACATATGTACACAGAGAAGTCAATAAATACAGAGATGAAGAGGGCTACTTAGGCTGAGTGGAAAATTTAGTGTGGGGGTCAATAATAGCTGACTGAAAACATCACACGATTACAGCTCTCAGAGAAAGAAACCTAGATGTAGGAGCGAACGTAGGAATTTGCGGGACCATCTGAAAACCCAAGCTGAGGTCTATCAGATGGTCACCTGGGTTACGGAGGACAGACAGTTCCAAGCCCAGGACACCCCTAGAAGTGGCCCAGACCTCAGAGGCAGAAGCAGTAAGTGAAAGCAACAGCTTTTCTTCTTTGCACACCTCGTGTAAGCCTCTGCAGTTTCAGACAAGGGAGAAACCACCAGGCCCTCTCCCCATGCCCCTATAACACCTGCGGGGTGCAGAGGGCTGCCCTAATAGATAGAGGCACTGGTAGTATACACATAGATCCCAGAAAAGTCCAGTTCCCAGGAGCCCCGTGCTGTGGCCACTGAGCCCCTCACAAAGAGGCTCAGCAGGAAACACCCTTTCGGGGTGGCCTGTATTCTTTTCTTCCCCAGCACCCAGCAGGGGCAAGGCGACCACTCTGGGGACGGTTCTCCAGCTCTGCAGCTATTGTGGCCTCCAGTTAGGGCTGCAGACGCTGCTTGTCCTGTAGGGCTGCAATTGTTGCCATAGCCCCTCCCACAGAGCAGCAGGGAGTCTAAGAGGTGGGGTACCTCTCCACCCTGTGGCCCAGCCCACCTGTGAGCTGAGGGCCAGATGTTGATAACAACCTTACTTCTGCCCCTGGGCAAAAGGGACAATTGCTGCCAGACAGGAGGCGGCCACACACCCCAACAACACTTGGGCCAGAGGACAGCTACAGGGTCCTTCGTGACCACCTGCAAATCCTGCTGTCCAGACACAAGGTCTGAGGAGGAGTATGCAAGAACTCCATCAAGCACCCAGACATCTTTGCTGGAAGGAAGGAACAGCCTCTGAAATAGAGGGAAGGTCTCTCGCGTTCCCACCAGATGGCGACAGTGAAGCCATTCCAGTCGGTTTCCCTCAGTGCACCACTATTCCTGCCACCACTGCCCTTCACAGACAAGCCAGAGAAGGGAGGTTCGTCTCAATAAATAAAAATAAATAAAGCAGTACAAACTGCCACCCCAACAGTAGCTACCTTATCTAATAAAAATAACAAAAAACCCGAAACAGTCTGCCCTCACCGATGAGGAAGCAGCAGCAAAAAAAACACCAGCAATCTCCAAAGCCTTAACAAGTCAATACCCACAAAAGGACTTTCCAGATCCCAAGCAAAGGAACTCATCTGGAATGACCCATCCCTAATAACAGACATAGAATTCAGACCGTGGATGACAAAGACACTCAACAAGAGCCATAACAAGTGGGGACATAGATTATCCGGGCCATGGAAACAACATAGGATGTGAAAACTGAGCCGGCCATTCTAAGAAAGGACTAATCTGAACTTCTGGAAATGAAGAATTCTCTCCTGGAATTTCAAAACAAAATAGCAACCCTCAACAGCAGAAAAAGCCAGGAAGAGGAAAGAATCTCAGAGGTAGGGGACTGAATTATTGAACTAACCCAGTCTGACAAAAACAAAGAGAAAAGACTTAGACAAAAATGAGCAAAACCTAGGAGAGATCTGGAATTATGTAAAGAGACCAAATCTATGGCTTACTGGCATCCCTGAGAGAGGAGGGGAAACTGAAACACTCTGGAACAAGCCTTCCAAAATGTCATCTAAGAAAATTTCCTCTATCTTGCTAAGGAGGCAGCCATGTAGCCACAACAGAGTCAGAGAATTCCTGTGAGGTATTATATGAGAAGACCATGGCCAAGGCACCTAATAGCCCACAAGGGGAGCGTGAAAAAAAAAAAATCCTAAAGGCAGCTAGAGAGAAGGACAGACCACTTACCAAGGAAGACTCATCAGAACTGCAGTAGATGTCTCAACAGAAACCTTACAAGCCAGAAGGGATTAGGGTCCCATCTTTAACATTCTTAGAGAAAGGCAATTCCAGCCAAGAATTTCTTATCCTGTCAAGCTAAGCTTCATGAATGAAGGAAAATTAAAATCCTCCCCAGACATTCCATCTCTAAGAGAATATACCACTTCCAGACCAGCCTTTCAGGAGATGGTTAAGAATGTTCTAAGTACAGAAACAAAAGAATGGTTCCATCCATCTGTAAAAGCACAGGTAAGCACACGGTTTACAGACTATACGAGTCAACCAAAGAAAACTAAAAAGCAAAACAGACTCTTAACAGCACTATGACAGGAACAAACTCCCATTTATCAATATGAATTATTTGCGCTCAGAGACATCTCACGGATAACCAACCAGCAACTGAACCACGTTTTTGATGAAAAAGTGAAAAATAAATTGCTTCATATTAAGTAGTATAGCGCTGAAATCAGTTATTCTATTTTAATGACATCTGGCTTATAATGGAATTTCGGACACTGAGAAACGTATGACAAAAAAAATCAAAATTTTATGTCTTATACTTTTCTAACATGGTAACATGTGAAACAGTCACTGAAAGCATTGCAGGTTCATTGATACATGTTGTGCAATAGCAATTTGTCTTCCATCTTCCATCTGGTGTTTTACTATTTGAGTAGACAGCGCAGTCTCATTTTCTTCCTCCCACATTAATAATACGTAATTTATTGTCTAGTCTGTCATTCAAAGATGATGTAGAAAGACGCATTTGTGATTCCTAAAAACCACAAAGATGAGTCTAAATCTAACTCATCTTCGCTGCTGCTTGTATTATAACTTTTGCTTTTGTCTTTTTGTTTTGCCATTGCTCGGCAAGCTAAATAAATGGATAAAAAATTTCTAATTGTAAATTAATGAAACGAAACTTATCAAAAGAATATTACTTTTCCAATTTTACTTTTCCGACTTACTGCAGACAGATATATTCAATCTGTGCTGTCCTGCCTGGGCAACTTGGCGAGACCTCATCTCCACAATAAATCAAAAACTAGCCGGGCATGGTAGCACGCGCCAGTAGTTCCGGCTACTCGGAAGGCTGAGACGGAAGGATCGCCGGGGCCCAGCAGGTCGAGGCTGCGGTGGCCGGGAGCGGCCGCTGCACTCCCGTCTGGGCGACAGAGTGAGACTCCAACTCAAAAAAAAAAATAAAAGCATACTTCAATACTTCAACTTCGAAAGTGCCCTTCCTTTAAGGTTACAATAACTTGCTTATCTATCTGTTCAATTTATGCCCTATGATACAAGGGGTCCACCCACAGCTGTCTTTCTCATACAAACACTCTTTATTGTTACCTTCTGTTACAAAGAAGTGTCAGCACCACTGTGAAAGCACTTCACACATTCTTTTTCTACTTGATATCAGCTGATGTTTTAAAAGTGTATCTCAGTATATATTCCATCACTTTATTTGCTTTTTTTTGGTGCAATTTGAATAGAAAACTTTAAGGAAACATACAGTTTTGAAAAATTTGCATTTGCATAAGGTTGTCCTGTATAGTCACCAACAATCTCTTTATGACCCCTGAGAAGGGACATCCATGTGGTTTGCGAGATTTACAATGTCCCCTCAGAGGAAATATATGAGTTCAAAGGGTTAACTTGAATGTGAATGGACTGAATGTGCCACTCAAACGGCACAGAGTGGCAAATTGGATAAAGAAGCATCTGTCATCCTTCTGTTGTCTTCAGGAAACCCATCTCACTGCAAGTGACACCCACAAGGTAAAGGACTGAAGAAAGTTCTACCAGGCAAATAGAAAACAAAAAAGAGCAGGAAAAGCTATTCTTGTATCAGACAAAACAGACCAAGTCAACAAAAGTTAAAAAGGACACTGAAGGACACTACACAGTGATAACAGGCTCAATCAACCAACTAGAAATATCCACCCTGAATATATATGTACACAGTGCAGCAGCCCCCAGATTTAGAAGACATTTGCTAGTCAAACTGAAAGAGAACACAGACAGCCACACAGTTATACTTGGAGACTTTAATAATCTGCTAACAGCCTTGGACAGATCTCATCAAGGCAAAAAACTAAAAGGAAACTTGAAACTTTAACTCAATACCCAAGTAACTGGACCTAACAGACATCTACAGAAAACTTCACCCAACAACCACAGAATATATATTCTTCTCATCAGCACATGGAACATACTCCAACCACATACTCAGACATAAATAAAGCGTGAACCCATTTCAAAAGGTCAAAATCATACCAAGCATCTCCTCAGACCATCGTGGAATAAACATAAACATCATCATCAACAGGAACCCCCCCTTCCCCCAAATATGCAAATATATGGAAATTAAACATGCTTCGGAATGGCTCTTGTGTCAACATGAAAATGAAGGCAGAAACAGAAGATTCCTAAAAACAAATGAAAACAAAGACACAACACACCAAAACCTGTGGGTATGACAAAAGTGGTGCTGAAAGAGAAGTTTATAGCATTGCACCCACATATCAAGGAAGTCGAGGGATTTCAAGTAAACAGGCTAACAGGCACCTAAGGAAGTTGGAAAGACAGAATTAGTAGAAAAATGAAAATCACTAAAGTCACAGCTAAATGAAACCAAAAAAAAAAAATACAAAGGATCAATGGATGAAAAGCTGGCTCTTTAAAAGGATAAGTAAGATTGACAGACCTGTGGCAAAATTAATTTTTAAAAATTATTTATTTATTTTTTATTGTTTTGAGTTGGAGTCTCACTCTGTCACTCAGACTGAAGTGCAGTGGCCGCTCCCGGTCACCACAGCCTCTACCTGCTGGGCTCCGGCGATCCTTCCGCCTCAGCCTTCCAAGTAGCTGGAACTACAGGCGTGCACTACCACGCCCGACTGATTTTTTGATTTATTGTAGAGATGAGGTCTCACTGCCCAGGCAGGTCTCGAACCCGCGGGCTCAGGCAATCCACTCACGTCAGCCTTCCAAAGTGCTGGGATTACAGGCCGAGCCACCGAGCCTGGCTTAATTTTTTTTTTTAAAGACAGAGAAAAATTGAATAACAATTAGAAATAAATCAGGCAATATTACAACTGACCCTGAAGAAATACAAAAGATTATCAGAGATTACTATAAACATTCCTATGGGAATAAACTAGAAAATCTGGAGGTAATAGAGGAATTCATGGCATCACATAACCTTCCAGGATTGAAACAGGAAGAAACTGAAACCCTAAACAGATCAAAAACAATCGACAAAATAAACTCAGTAATAAGAAACCTCCTTATCAAACAAAAAACAAACAAAAACTCTGGGTCAGATGGTTTCTATAAGATGTGCAAGGAAAAACTGATACCAAATTTATTGAAGGAATTCTCTCTAACTTATTCTATAAAGCCAATATCGTCCTGATATCCCAAAATGACAATGACACACAAAGGAAAGGAAACTATAGGCCTATTTTCCTGATGAACATAGATGCAAAATTTCTCAATAATATTCTAGCAAATCCCATCAACAGCACATTTTAATGATCATCCATCATGACTACATAGGCTTCCTTCTCAGGATACAAGGATGGTTCAAATACACAAATCAATAAACATAATCCATCACATAAACAGATGTAAAACCAAGAACCACATGATAATCTCATTAAATACAGAAAAATCCACCATCTCTTCTTCATAAAAATCCTCAAACACCTAGGCATCGAAGGAACATTCCTCAAAATAATAAGAGCCATCTATGTGACAAACCTACAGCCAACATCATACTTAATGGATAGAAATTGGAAACATTTCTTCTAAGGACCAGAACAAGACAAAGGTGTCTGCTCATACCCCTCCTATTTAACATAGTACTAGAAATTCCAGCCAGAGCAATCAGGCAGGAGAAAGAAATTAGGGGTATCCAAATAGAAGAAGAGGAAGCTAAATCATCCCTCTTTGCAGAAGATATGGCTCTATACTTAGAAAACCCTAGAGAATCTGTCAAAAATCTTCTTGCACTGATAAATGACTTAAGTAAAGTCTCAGATTATAAAATCAATGCACAAAAAACAGTTGCATTTCTCTACACCAGCAAGAAGCAGGTTGAGAACTAAATAAAAAACACAACAACCACTCACAATACTCACACACACACAAACACATACACACAAACACACAAATACCTCAGCATCCATCTAGCCAAAGAGTTGAAAGAACTTTACAGTGAGAACGACAAAATACTGCTCAAAGAAAGCAGACTCTTTAAAAGAAAAAAGAAAATGCTCAACTTATTAAAAGATACTGTAACTGATAAAAAGAAAAGAAAGCAAGGACAACACAAACAAATGGAAGAACATCTCATGCTCATGGATTAGAAGAATCAATATCGTCAAGATGTCCATCCTACCCAAGGCAATAACAGATTCAATGCAATCCCTGTCAAATTACCAGTATCACTTTTCACAGATCTAGAAAAGACAACACAGGAATTCATATGGAAGCAAAAAAGAGCCCGAATAGCTAAAGCAATCATCAGCCATCAGCAAAAAGAACAAAGCTGGAAGCATCACACTTTCAGACATCAAACTTTACTACAAGGCTATAGTAACCAAGACAGCATTACCACAAAAACAAACACATAGACCAAGAGAACAGGAAAGAGAATACAGAAATAAAACCACAGATCTTCAACCAACTCATCTTTGACAGAGCTAACAAAAAGAAAAAGCACTGGGGAAAAGAAATATCTGGCAAATAGTGCTGGGAAAAGTGGCTAATCACATGCAGAAGAGAGAAACGGAACCCCTACCTGTTAGCATATACAAAAGTTAACTCAAAATGAATCAAGGACTTAAATGTGAAACCTCAAACTATAAGAATCTTAAAAGAAAACGAAGGGAACACCCTCTTGAACATCAGAGTAGGCAGTGAGTCCATGGCATGGCAAAGTCCTCAAAAGCAAATGTAGCAAAAGCTAAAACTGACAGGTATACCTTATTAAGCTAAAAAGTTTTTGCACAGAAAAAGAAGCCATCAAGAGAGTAAAGAGATAACCTACAGAAAAGAAAAAAAATATTTTCAAGCTATGCATCTAACAATGGTCTAATATCCAGGATGTATAAGGAACTCAAATGAATTGACAGAAAAAATAAACAAGTCCTCCATTAAAAGCCGGGCTCGGTGGCTCAGCCTCTAATCCCGCACCTTTGGGAGGCTGAGGTGAGTGGATTGCCTGAGCCCGCGGGTTCGAGACCCGCCTGGGCAAGTGAGACCTCATCTCTACAATAAATCAAAAAGGGGTTGGGCATGGTGGCACACACCTGTAATTCCGGCTACTTAGAAGGCTGAGGTGGAAGGATCGCCGGAGCCCAGCAGGTCGAGCCTGTGGTGACCGGGAGCAGCCACTGCACTACAGTCTGGGCGACAGAGTGAGACTCCAACTTAAAAAAAAAAAAGTACTTTATAGCCGGGCTCGGTGGCTCAGCCTGTAATCCTGCGCTTTGGGAGGCTGAGGTGAGTGAATTGCCTGAGCCCGCGGGTTCGAGACCCGCCTGGGCAACTTGGTGAGACCTCATCTCTACAATAAATCAAAAAATGAGCCGGGCGTGGTAGGGCGCGCCTGTAGTTCCAGCTACTTGGAAGGCTGAGGCGGAAGGATCGCCGGAGCCCAGCAGGTTGAGGCTGCGGTGGCCGGGAGCGGCCACTGCACTCTAGTCTGAGCGACAGAGTGAGGCTCCAACTCAAAAAAAAAAAAAGTACTTTATAATGTAGTGTCATAAAACAGACACTTCTCAAAGGAAGATATCTAAGAAACAAACAAGACAAAATGCTCAGCTTCACTAGAAATCAGAGAAAATCAAATCAAAACTACAATGAGATACCACCACCTCGCACTGTCAGAATGGTTATCATTAGAAAGTCAAAAAACAGGTGCTGGTGTGTCTGTGGAGAAAAGGGATCACTCTTGCACTTTTGGTGAGAATGTAAACTATTTCAACCTTTGTGGAAGCAGTGTGGTGTTTCCTCAAACTATAAATTGAGCTACCATATGATCCAGGAAGCTCGCTTTTGTGAATATACCCAGAGGAGCATTAAACTGCTCTATCAAAGAGACCTGCACATATATGTTCACTGCAGCACTATTCACAATAGCAAAAATCATGGAAGCAACCCAGATGCCCAATGAAAGTGGACTGATATAGAAAATGTAGTGCATATACACGATGGAATACCACACAACCATAAAGAAGAATAAAATCATGTCATCTGCAGCAATATGGATGCAGCTAGAGACCGTCATTCTAAGGGAACTATCACAGGAAAAAAACCCTGAATATTGCATATTCTCGCTCGTAAGCGGGTCCAAAACACTGGGCATGTGAGCACAAAAGCAGAAACAGCAAACACCGGGCACTGCAAAAGGAGGGAGGAAGAGGGGATGACACAGTCGTCCATCAGGGACCATGTCCACTAGCAGGGAGAGTGGGCTCACCAGAAACCCAAACCTCACCTGCACGCACTTGATTTATGTAGCAAACCCCCCGAGAGATCACCCCTCCAACTCTCAAATAACTATGAAAATTTAATGTCTTTATATTGTTTTTTAAAACAAGACACATTTCAAGTGATGCTTGATTTCGTCGGTACGTTTCAGTATTTTCCACATTTTAAAATTCACGTGTGGGTATGTGGATGTCTGCACATATAAATGTAGATGCTTGCATAAGTGTATGTGGGTATGTGTTGCACAATCTTGAAGAAGTTGCTGTTCGCTCTTTTTGCTAAAAGAGTTTTTACAGTAGAACTAGAGAGGGATGAATCAGCAGTTTTCATTTAAATGAGGGTAACAGAGCAGGAAAAGGCTGGGGGTTATCAGACCCCCGTTTATCTTGGCTACCTGACTTACCCACCTACCCACCTGAGCTGCCAGAGCTATCTTACAGTCTCTTGGCTTTCATTTCCTCACGTCTTCCGCCCCTCCCATTTCCCCCTTCTAGATATGCTGTGGAATTTTATCTTTTGTTTCAACAGTTATTGAACTTTTACTGTGCTAAAAAGCTAGAAGGGAGGGTTTAGAGTCTACACTTTAGAAATGTGTCTGAATCCAGCTTCACCACTTTGTAGCTATTGATTTGGATCAAGTTTTGTGACTTTTCTGCCTCAACTGGGGATCACAATGGTATCCACTGTATGAGACTACTTTCAGAACTGAATGGTTACGACATGGAAACAGCTTAGAATAGTGCCCCCAACGCAGTAAGTTCTTGGAGGAATGTTAACTGTTCTTACAACTGGGTCACAAGGCCTCTGCCTTCATGGAGATTTTGGTTTAATATCTACCTCCCCCAACCCACCACTGACTTGTCATCACTATGTTCCGTGAGCAGAAGCATCTTTGTTTTTATTTGTTATGCAGGGTGATAAGTACAATGGGGTGGAATGGGGAAGGGTTACTGATATTTTCAGCTTGGATCACCTCTTTGGAAAACAAATTTACTGTTCATTGTGATACTCTATTACTGGAAAATACGTCAAGGATATATAATGGCAGCGGGGTCTTGAAATATCAGGTGGCCACACGATTGACTTTTCTGCTTTTCAATTCTGTCCAACAAGAGGGGAAAGGCATGCTTTTGTCCTGGTTCTAAGACTTCCACAGTGAGACTATACCTTGAAAGCTGAAATTCCCAGAGGATCAGTAAACTCAATCATTCTTATTTTCAAAGAGAAGTGTGTGCTAAATATGATACAATAATAACTGTTATTAGAGTAAACCAGAGGTAGGTATAAGAAGAAAATAAATATTTTGCGCAAATATCAGATGGTGCTCTGCATATCAGATAATGATTCTTTGCATGATGGTGAAATAGTCACCTTTTTATCCAAAGTCATGCTAACACCCTAAGGCCCTTTACTTTGGTATTCTGTAAAGAATCTTTAGGGCATCTATCTTTCTTGTACAGTTTTACTGAGATGATTCCCATAATTCTCAATACATATAATGACCCCCTTCCTTCAGTCTCAGATGTTTTTTTGCTTCTTGCAATGTTTTCATAATCAATTTTTCTCAAGTTTATGTACATTTCCCATCTTTGGGCCCAGGGGAAATGTACCAGATAACCTCTCCAACTTCCAGTGAAAAGAAGCCCACTTTCCTAAGCCAGAGGTACACATAAATGCCCCCCGATGCACCTGAGAAACACATAGTCTTCAAAGTGAATATATGCTCATGCAATGAAAGGCAGACAATAGCAAGAGACCTTAAAGCCAGAAGCAGTTTCTGAGCAATAACAACGATCTGAATGATGATCCTAATAATGGTCAGCATATACAGAGCTCTCACCCCATGCCAGGTACTGTCCTGATTGCTTGCTATACAGTTCGCTCCTTTAAACCACTATCATCACCGATTCACAGAAACGAAATCTGGAGCTTGATGAGGGTAGGGAACCTGTCCCGGATCATAGGTGGTAGAGCCAGAGCCTGGACCCAATCCTAGACAGGTGGCTCCAGAGGCCATGTTCAACTGCACCTTCTCCTGAAGCGTGGACACAAGGGGACTTCCCAGCAAGCCAGTGACACAGACGCGAAGAGGAGGCTTTCAAACTTTCAAGGTCCGAAGGAAGACAAGACCCAGGTTAGAGAACAGAAGCCCACAGTTCCTACACATTAAGCTGGCCCTGTTGGAATGCCTGGGATGAATTGTTTTCACCATTGCTTCTGGGAATGGATGTCAAGGAAGCGCTTCCGTAAGCTGGTGTGATGACACCTCGGCCGGACAGGGATTTACTTGAAAAGTGCCAAAAGTATTCACTTTAACAGTAAAAATGCTGGGCCCAACCAGGCCTGCCCAGAAGTGAGGAAGTATTCCCAAGGGCACAAGGTGAAGACACAAGGAAGAGAGCAGGGGAACGGCTGGGCAAAAGCAGAGACACCAACCATGGCTTTCTCTCTGCTCGTCCCTTCACGAGTTGGGAGACCAGCCCTGAGGCCCTTACTCTGCCTAAGCAAAGGCAAGGTCCAAAAGATGGCTTTAGAAAAACGCATTCTCGGAAAAACAAATCAGTGGTCATAGAAGATGGTCCCTTAAATTCTATGACAATAGCCTCATTTAGATTCCATTTCACTATACTGTGAGGATTCTGGTGTCTGGGAACTCGCAAAAGAAATCTCAGCTGGTGCCAAGGTCTTCAAAACCAAAAGGGGGGGGGGAAAGGAAATTTGGTTCTCATTAGAGAATTCTTTTGGAATTTTTTTTCTCTTTTGCTTAGCCTACTTTTGAAATTTATTTGGACTCATCTTTGAAAAACAATCAACAATTTTATTTCATCCCATTAAACTCTGGTTCTGGACCTAACAAAAACTCTCGCAGTACAAATAAAGGTGTTAGGCAAAACCACTGTTTCCTCCAGGCTGGATACTCATTCCAAAACCAAAACACTATGAGGAATTTTGAAGTACTAGGTTGGTCAAGCCTAAAGTGAAGCTAAATCCCCAAAAGCAAAATATTTCTTTTCTCACAAAACAAGGAAACAAATAGAAGTAATCCTGAATTCCTGATTTCATTTTTCAAAGTGACTGATGACATAATTGAGGTTAAGCTAATTTTGCATGCAAGCGTTTCACAAAGTATTTCCAGAGGTGGTATTTCACTTTCTACTCTGAGGCCTGGTCATATCAAAATTCGTTTCTTGTGCATATGAGAAAATCAGACGAAGAAACCTAAGGCCAGATCTTCCGAATAGTTGTGGCACCTGTGAAATGTCCCGTACTCACAACGTGCTATAAAATCACGGCTGCTCAATTTGAATCCAGGCCAAGTAAACGACAGAAATAAACACAGAAGCCCCTTCCCCCACTCCTGGTGGAGAGAAAGCTCACACTGAATGGCTCGGAGTCGGGGCATCATCGTGGGGCTGCTTGGGGGACTGGAACTGCTGCTGTTTAGACTTCTCCGTTTGTCCAGGTTGGGAGAGGCCTGCACGGTTATCTTGTGCTGGAAATCTGTCAGATACAAAAAAAATAAATAAATAAGCAAGAACTGATATTTCACGGTTTTAAGCTGGTTTCATAGCCAAGTCTTTTTAACACACAGCAATAAAAGAAAAGCACGCCAGGCAGTAACTATAAAGTATATTCATCATCTGTTTCTTACTTTGGTTTCTTACTTGTCAGGGTTCAAGTTGACAAATAAGGACTCAGAACGTATATGTCAGGTACAGTGAGACACACACAGAAAAATAAAATAGAACCAAATCCTCGGAGAGCTTGCAATTTTCTGGGAAGAGAGTTACCTGCATTCAGTCTGAGACAGTTAAAAAAAACAAAATTGAAATAGAAGATCCCGAGTTTAAATGAATCCTTGTTCTGTCACTAACAAACCATGGGCTTCAAACCAGCCAGGAGCCCTTCTGTGCCTCTCCTTCTTACCTGTTAAGTGGGAACAATGATATTTCACACAGTTGTGGTGGTGATTAAAATAGAAAATGTAGGCTAAAAGTACTTTGTGGTCAAGGCACTCTACTCATACAGCAGAGATATGCCAAGAACTATCATAATATATGGAAGAAAAAGCAGTATTAAAAGAGGGAAGAGAAAAACTTTGTGAACTATCAGGAAAATTATAAAAAACCTTGGACACAGCTAAAAGACATTGCTGAGTGTTCCTTCAGTGCAGTGCTGAGCTTAACCTTTGATTAACTGCTTTTCTACTGACGGGGTTATTTTTAGAACTAGGTTGAGGCAGAGGTTAACTTGGGGATGTTGTCTGTTGATGATGTAAAAAATTCTGTCTATGAAAAAGACAATCCCAAAGGTTACAGTTTATTGCCATATTGGGCATTAAGCAGGTTTGTATTTAACCCAGCAATCTAACCCCAACATTCCTTTATTAAATTGCCCATAAATACCTTGCTTCTCAAATTCTTATTTGAACTGGTGTTATTTAGTCCCTCATTAATTAATGAGTTTAATAAAATGTTTGACACATGCTCACTCCATATTTGCAAGAAAGCTATAATTTACATTTCTGAAAATTATACATTAAAGAACTTTAATGAACCACCTGGCATTTGAAAAGAAGAGGATCTGGAATCTGGTACACATCTATCTAATTATGCACGCTAGAAATCTGAAATTTTTTCCTGATACTGTCTTCTCCTTACGTATCTATCAAGTACAAAATATCTGGTAAACTCTAAGATATATTTTCTTCTTATAGTTATAGTAGATAAATTTATATTCCAGATTCTAGACTTGGTAAATTTGTCTTTGAATTCTACTTCTACCACTTACTAGTCATGTGAAAGTACCTTAACCTTTTAAAGCTCCAGTATCTTCATGTATACATTAAAAAAAATTATTCTTATTTCATAGGACTGCTACAAAAAAAATTAAGTACAAAGTATAAAAAGTATCAGCACTCAGGACATAGTAAATGCTCAGTTTTTTGTTAGTATTCTCTCCATCTCCACTGCCACCATCATTCCACGTCTAGGCTGCTATAATTTCCTGTATGCATCTTTCTGCATCCACAATGGACTCCTCAAGTCTGCCATACAGAAGCTAGATGCATTGGGGAAAATAGTATTGATATATAACAGTTGCACATATTTTTAGGGAGCATGTGATATTCTGACACCTGTATACAATGTGAAGCGATCAAGTCAGGGTGACAGGATATCCATAACCTAAAACAATTACTTTTCTTTGTGTTGGGAATGTGACCGTTCTCTTCTGGTTCTTTTGAAATATGTAATGAATTACTGTGAGCAATAATTTTCCTACTGCACTATCAAATAGGAGAAGCTACTCCTTCCATCTTTCTGTCTTCTCTTTATCCGACTTTCCTTTTCCTCCTCTTCCTCCCTTCCTTCCCCAGCCTCTGATAACCACCATTCTACTCTCTAACTCCATGAGAGTCACTTTCTTAGCCTTCACATATGAATGAGAATATATGCAATATATCTTTCTGTGCCTGGCTTGTGTCACTTAACATAATGACCTCCAGTTCCATCCACATGGCTACAAATGAAAAGGATTTCGTTCTTTCTTTATGGCTGAATACTATTCCATTAGGTATATACATCACATTTTCATTATCCATTCCCCTTTCACCATATACAAAAATCAACTCAAAATGAATTAAAGACTTAAATGTAAGGCCTGAAACTATGAAACTTCTAAAGTAAATTGTTGAGGAAATGCTGTACGACATTGGCCTATAGCATTTAAAACCCAAAGCATTCTGGAGTAAGACCACAAAAGCGTAAGCACCAAAAGTAAAAATCTACAAATGGGATGACAACTAGCTGAAAAGTGTTTGCACAGCAAAGAAAACGATCAATTAAGGGAAGAGGCAACCTACAGAATGAGAGAAAATACGACAAACTATCCAGCTGACAAGGGATTAACATATATAAGGAACTCGACTCAATAGCGGAAAAACCTAATAATCTGATTTTAAAGATGGGCAAAAGACCCGAAGAGTAATTTCTCAAAAGAAGACATACAAGTGGCCAATGGGTTTATTAAAAATGCTCAATATCACTGATCATCAAGGAAATGCAAATCAAAACCACAACAAGATATCATCTCACCCCAGCTGGAATGGCTATTAACAAAAACGCAAAAAAAAAAAAAAGTGCATTTTTAAAACACATGACTAACCATGTCATTCCTCTGCTTAAAATCCTTCAAAGACTTCTCATTATCGTCAAGTTACAGATTAAAATTGTAACAACCTCTGTGAGCCCCTACAAATCAAAGTCCAGGATTTTTCTGTTCTAGCCTCATCTTGTCCCATTCTCTCCTCACCCATCACGGTCTAAACCAGGGTCCAGCACACTTTTTCTGTGAAGTGCCACATTTTAGCCTCTGTGAGCCACATGGTCTCTGCCTCAACTACTCAAATCTGCCGATGTAACGAGAAAGCGGCCATGGACAACACATGAACGAATGCGTTCCTGTAAAGCTTTCTGACAGATATTAAAATTTAAGTCTCATCGAAGGTCAAAAGTCATGAAATATTATTGCTTGGATTTTTTTTTCCAAGTATTTAAAAGTGTAAAAACAATTCTGAGCTCATGGGCTGTACAAAACAGGCAGTGGCCGGATTGGGCCCATGAGGCATTATTTGCTGACCCCTTGTCAAACTACTTGGGATTTTTTTTCCAATTCTTGGAAGAAACCGAACTTTCCTTCATGTACTTTCTGCATGTTCTCTTCCTTCCTTCTGTATATTTGGTAAATTCCTACATCAAGTCTCGATTTAAATGGTACTTCTTTAGAAAGCCTTTTATGATTGCCTCACACCAGCTTACATCTCTGAACTATCATATGACTGTCATATGACTTTTCCCTCAGAGTAGTTAATAATTATAGCAAGTAAGCAAGTACTTGCTATAATTATTAACTTAAGGTCCGTCCCCTCCTCCAAAGTAGTGTAAGCTGTATATGGGCACAGACCATGGCAGTTTCCCTCACTCCAAACCAGCATTGTACATTTTTCTTTTTTTTTTGAGTTGGAGTCTCACTCTGTCGCCCAGACTGGAGTGCAGTGGCCGCTCCCAGCCACCACAGCCTCGACCTGCTGGGCTCCAGCGAGCCTTCCGCCTCGGCCTTCCGAGTAGCCGGAACTACAGGCATGCACTACCACGCCCGGCTGATTTTTGATTTATTGTAGAGATGAGGTCTCGCTGCCCAGGCGGGCCTCGAACCCGCGGGCTCAGGTCATCCACTCACCTCAGCCTCCCAAAGGTGCGGGATTACAGGCTGAGCCACCAAGCCCGGCTATACCTTGTACATTAAAGGTGCTTAGGAAACTCTGCCGAATGAGTATTTTTCTGTTAAAACTGTAAGTAAATGAGTGCAGAGAGCATACGTATTTTATCATGAAGCCCTAATACTTAGCGCATAGTAGATCCTCAAGTGTTTGTTGAATGAGAAAGTTATGCAAGGTTTATTAACAGGATCAAACTAATGCTTAAGGCGAAATGTTGAGAAATATATGAGGGGGGGTTAGGAAGACAAAGCAAATGGAAACAGAGTACCAGATAGGAGGCTTTATTCATTTGCCAAATAAGAAATTATGAAACATTAGGCCAGGACAGAGTAGTTTAAGTACGGGAAAGAAAGAGCCGGGCTCAGTGGCTCAGCCTATAATCCCGTGCCTTGGGAGGCTGAGGTGAGTGAATTGCCTGAGCCCATAGGTTCGAGACCTGCCTGGGCAACTTGGTGAGACCTCATCTCTACAATAAATCAAAAAATCAGCCGGGCGTGGTAGCGCCCGCCTGTAATTCTGGCTACTCAGAAGGCTGAGGCGGAAGGATCGCCGGAGCCCAGCAGGCGAGGCTGCGGTGGCCGGGAGCAGCCACTGCACTCCAGTCAGGGCGACAAAGTGAGACTCCAACTCAAAAAAAAAAAAAAAGAAAGAAAGTATACAAGAAAAGTGTTCAGTAGGACATGATAACTGATTGGATTAGGTGGTGGGGGAAGGGAGTGAAAACAGAGGATAAGAAAGAAATATTCTCACCCCTAGGTAGGAGACTCTTTATTTCAGACTTAACTGGTTTACAGAGGTTCAACTAGCCACATGATTGTTGTAGCACTTTAGAAGCAAATTCTGTGAACTTTTACAGTAGGGGAAGCCCTCTGGTCTGCAGCAGAAGACAGGCCAAAAACCAGATCACAGGATTTGAATGATAAATTATTTGGAACAAATAATGGGACAAGAGATATTAAGTATAGGTCAAATAACCAGCATGGAACATGTGGAAAGCCAAGAATACTTCAGACTTAGAGTGTTTCAGAAAATGCCCAAATACTTTCTTGAAACTACAAAAATACCTATGGAAACTCTTGGACATTGGTCTAAGTAGAGAATTTATGACTGAGATCTCCAAAGCACAGGCAACAAAATCAAAAATAGACAAATGGGACTCAATTAAACTAAAAAGCTCCTGCACAGCCAAAGAAATAACAGAGTAAAGAAACAACCTGTTGAATGGGAGAAAATATCTGTGGACTATTCATCTGACAGGCGACTAACATTAGAATATACAAGGAACTCAAGCAACTCAACAGGAAAACCACAACAACAAATAATTCCATTAAAAAGGAGGCAAAGGACATGAGTAGACATTTCTCAAAAGAAGACATACAAATGGCCCACAGAAAACTACATGACTGATCATCAGAAAAAAGCAAATCAAAACCACGAGATATCATCTCACCCCAGTCAGAACGGCTATTATTAAAAAGACAAAAAGTAACGTTAGCAAGGATGTGAAGAAGTCTTATAAATACCGTTAGTAGGAATGGAAACTAACACAGCCATTACAGAGATTTCTCAAAAAGCTAAAAATAGAATTACCATTAAATCTAGCAATCCCTCTACTGTATCCACCCAAACAAAAAGAAGTCAATATATCAAAGGAATAACCTGCCACTCGCATGTTTATTACAGCACTATTCACAATAGCAAAGATGAGGAATCAAATTAAGTGCCCATCAAAGACACAACGGACAAATGGATAAAGAAAATGCAGCATACATACACAGTGGAATACTAACAGAGCCATAAAAAAAAAAACAGATGGAATTATGTCATCTGTGGCAACATAGGTTGAACTGGAGGTCATTACTGTAACTGAAATAAGCCAGGCACAAAAAGACAAATATCACATGTTCTCACTGATATGTGCCAGCTAAAAACTCTGATCACATGCAGGGAGAGTGGAAAAACAGAAAAGAGACCGGGAAGGGCGAGTGGGGAGAGAAAATTCTACCTTCTACTTTAACAGGCCCAGAAAATTTTTTATCTCCCATTATCATGCAATATTTATCATTCTGTGCCTGACTTATTTCACTTAACATAATGTCCTCCAGGTTCATCCATGTTGCCCCCAAAAAGATTTCATTCTTTTTTTATGGCTGAATACTATCCCATTGTGTACATACACAACATTTTCTTAACCATTTGTCAGCTTGATGGACATTTAGGCTGATTCCACATTTTGGCTACTGTGAATAGTGCTACAATAACCATGGGGGTACAGGTATCCCTTTCACTTACTGATTTTCTTTTCTTTGGATACATACCCAGTAATGAGATTGCTGGATCATTTGGTAGTTCTGTTTTTAGTTTTTGGAGATACCTCCATATTGTCTTTCACAATGGCTATACTAATTTACATTCCCATGAACGGTGAATAAGAGTCGTCTATGCTCTCCATCCTCGTCTGTAATTTTGATACTAATCATTCTGTCTAGGGTGAGATATAACTCCTTGTGGTTTTAGTTTACATTTCCCAGATGATTAGTGAGAGTGAGTATTTTTTCATACACCCGTTGGCACCTTGTATGTCTTCTTTTGAGAAATGTCTGTTAAGACTCTTTGCCCATTTTTCAGTAAGACTTTTGTTGCTGACTTCCTTGTGTAATCTGCATATTAGTCCCTTGTAGAATGAATAGTTTGCAAGTATTTCCCCTCTTTCTACAGGCTGTCTCTTCCCTTTGTTGATGGTTTCCTTTGCTGCACAGAAGCTTTTCAGTTTAATGCAATTTCACTTGTTTATTTTTGGTTTTGCTGCCTGCATTTTTGAAGTCTTGGTCAGAAAATTTTTGCCTAGACCAATGCCCTAAAGTGTTTCTGCTGCTAAACAGTACTAAAATTTGATGACTCAAAGAATTTTCTAGAACATAACACTGAAAACAACTCCCATAAATGTAAAGTCTAAATATCTCTATTTCAATAACTCTCTTCTGCACTAAAAGAAAATTCCTTAAAGAAAAAAATAATTATTTTTATAGTTGTCGCTTCCATTTCTGGATATCGTGTGTGTGTGTGTGTGTGTGTGTGTGCGTGCGTGCGTGCGTGTGTGTGTGTGTTAGTTAGAGCTGGGGGACCCTAAAGAAAAAGTTTCCATTTTGGTAGCAGTATACAACAATGTATCGCCATCTTGTGGGTAGAAGAGGTAACTGTCATGCTACATTCCAGAAACCAAATTTCATTCCTTCATAATGCATTAGGATTTTCACAGATTTCCTGATTATATTTTAGCTGGACTCTTTTATTAAGGGCCACAAAGTAAATAAATGCATAACTAAAATGTCTCCTCTATTCTCAAGAAGAGAAATGTTAAATAGTACAATCCAATAATTTTTTTTTAAATCTGGCAAAAATAGTTAAATACACTCAAGGTATTAGCCAAGGAACATTTGGGAAGAAATACAAGAATGAAAGTTTGGCCTCAGGAATCCTAAGCTACTGTGTTTCATCACTCCACCATTGAAGGGTTAAGAGTAACTGGAATGAGTTGACTTTTTTTCTTCCGAGTGCATTTCCCTTTTCATCAGATTCATATTCCTTGCCACCTCCCCCAAAATTTGCCGAGGGAAACAATAAGCATTAATTACTCTGACAAAATCAAAACACAGAGAAAAGGAAGCTGATATAGCTGAGAACTGGAGAAGAAAATTCACAACTAGTGCCACTCTGAATTTTTCTATCGTTTATGCTTGAAAACAGAAGCTTTATCACAGATCAAATAGTCTATTTTAAAATGATGGCTAACTGACATACAAGACAATCCAATGAGTGATCCACCCAGCAACACCCTGGCTCAGGAGAGAATCTGGAAAAGAACGTCCCCCCCCAGAGAGGTTGAAAGTAAAAAGCATAAGGATCCATAGTCTAGTCTCACTTCATCAAACCAAATATATACTGGATACATATTTAGTGTATTGTATATTGACTATAAACATATAACCACATGCTATATAACACATGTCATAACTACCACATATGAGCAATGTTCAGATCAATTGGGGATATCTGCAATAACCTAAAAAGCCAGCGTATGCTGTCAAGCTTCTAGTATTTTGTAATCAGTGTTTCACAAGACAATTTATACATACTTGATATAAAAGAAAATGGTTGTTATTGCTATTTAAATCAAATTTCCATGCCATTAACAAACATCTTAGGAAAATACCAGAAATCATAAGAAGCACTGTAATATGTAATGCTCAGATACAAAAATAGAGAGCTATAGAGAGATAGAGATGCTTAATACACATTTCACAAAAGTGCTGTCTGCTCTTGCTCTGTCACTAGCCTACCCTACCACTAAAAAGAATCACAAAATACAGTGAGGGTGATTGGTTTTTCCTTAAAGCAAGTATAAATATGCAATGTTAAAGAACTTTATTTAGTGAATTAATATATGTTTTCTATTTTGGTTGGCTTTTCCTCACACATTATCAAAAGGATTCAGTCATCCTTTTATGTCCATGTCATGATGTTTTTCAAGACTCCCCTAGGCTTACTGGTTTATTTTTGTACCTGAAGAATGTTAAACCCTTAGATGAAAATAGGAGCATAACTGAAGTACTTGATGTATTCTGTTGAAGGTGTTCACAACAGTATCAGTGACTCCAGTGAACTCAGATACCAGAGACATTACAAATCCTTGTGGAAGCAATGCACTTAATGATAAAATATCAACAGTTTTGTCATCTTGGACTTTCCCAGTGCCACAAAATGTGGTTCAGTGCAATTAACTAAAAAAGAAGTTGTGCTTTGATTTCAAAAGGAGTAAATCAACTAATCCATTTGTATGGAAGTGAGCTGCAAGTTAAACACTTGCATGCCGTGACCAGCAATGTCCTACTTATGCTGCTTTCTACATGAAAGCTCACTTGGCACCTACCGCATCAGGACCTTGAATTTAAGCCAGTGACTGAAGTTACTTTATCATTCCCTGTTTTACCATCTTTCCCAGTGCTCGTGAAACAAAAAGGCTGATGAAAAGGATGACACACAAAAACCTTTATCAAACATGAACACAAAACCATACCCGAAGGTAGACTGATGCGACGTCCATCTTTGAGCTTTAAACGACTTCTCTTGAACTTGCCCTTCCTCTTCTTTACCTTGGGCTTCTCCTGGTTCAACTGGAATATCAAAATGTTCAGCTCTCGCTCTAGCACGTCGATCTCCCGTTCTGCCAGCTGCTGCTCACGCCGCTTCAGCAATTCTTCCTGAGACTTCTGCTGCAGGGCCGCCCGGGTCAGCTCCTCTTCCCGAGATCGCAGTTCCTATGAGAGATCCACGTGTCAGTCTATGCAGGAGGAATGACAGCTCAGGTCTGTTCCCCAATATCTACATCACCTCAGTCACTGAATTCCCGCACACAGAGAGACACTGAAACCCTCTCTTTGCCTGTTCAAGCCCTTGGTCAACTCAGGTCCTCACAGGATGTTTGGAGCTAAGACCTTTGCAGCATTCCTACTAACTTACAGGAAAATCTAAGCCTTTGCACAGGCTCCATTCCTCTTTGTTAGTTTTTGGAATCTAAGAGAGGCAGCATACATTTTTGACACATCTCTCTCTCTCCATCTCTTATCTTGATAATCACCAGACACATAAAATGTACATTAACACACAGCAAAAAAGCACAGATGTGAATGACCCTTTTAAAATAACACCAAAAACTAAAGCTCGATTAACGGAAGGATAATTATTCTAGTTACAAAGAACAGCAGTTCAGACTTCTTTACAGAGAGACTTGCTTAAGGTATTTATGAGTTTGCTTTGAGAATAGAACACCTTGGTGGAGAGATTAAAAGAGAAGACAAAACCAACATGTTTAGAAGTCTGCTGAAGGCTTGATGGAAATGAAAATAAGACATCTCTAAAATTATAAGCCAAAGGAAAATATATTCATACACAAAGAACTTTTCAGGATCCCAGTGACAAATGGAAAGTATCTCTTCATAACAGATCTCATAGTTAGCTAATAAACGTTCCTCTGTCATGATACCTATTGATTAAAGTTTAACTTCCTTTTGGTTTTGGTTTTTTAATTATGGAACTTCAGAGAAATAGAGAATGTATGAAGTCAAAAACACTTTCATTCCTATTAGAAGAAAATTATCCAACAGTAAAATTGAGAATGCCACAAAGTTTTAAAACCATATCCTCATTTTTATGTCATTTATACAAAGTATTCTACTATTTACCAGATAGAAATATTCCTTGTAGTGCTGAACCACTTTCTATTCTAAATGACCCTGCTGTGACATCAAGCACTCAAACAGAAATCAAGGCATTTGCAAGCTGTTATTCATACTGCTCCAAACTGAATCTTAGAATACCCTAACACTACAATCTTTACCAGAAACTGCAATTGCTTTCTCAGGTAGAGGCTTGGCAGTTGTGAGTATTGTGCAAACACTTCCTACTTTACATAGCAGGCCACACTTAAGGAGACCCACCCCCAAGAGGGCAGAACCCTGAGGAAACACCATCATCTAGGGGCTCCTGGAGGAATCTAGAGCCAAACCATGGGACAAGAATGCCAATTCAAATATACTAATCCCTTGGACCTTTTACAGATGAACTCAAAGAGTGATTTGCGCCTATTTGTGAGGAAGATAAATACAGAAGACCATCCTCCCTCAAAAAAAGTAGAGCAATGTCAAGAAGAGACTGGGGAGTGCTAATAACAAAAAAATTTATTTATTCAGATCCAACTAATTCAGAATGTATGGTAATTCTGCCAAACCAAACTGAAATTTACCTTTGAAACTTTCTTTACATTTATTTTTCCTAAACAAATTGCATAAACAATTGCGTATCACTGTAGGAGCAGTGATAAATTTTAGACCAAGAGATATCTGAATTACTTCAGCTAATATGTATTAGTTGATTCTTATTTATTCTAGAGCAGACGGGTATTTCTTCATTACACTATGTCAGATATAAAGTACTATTTATTACGTGAAAAGAAAAGGAAAAAAGTTCCATGTTAAAAAAATCCCATAATCCATTTTTTAGCTGGTGACTTTTCTGCAATTAGTTTGTCGAAACTGAACATCTTACTGTAGTATATGTAGGGACAGAGGATAATTTCCAGTCAACTTCCAATGTCTAACTCATTACTGTCTACCTTTTGGTGAAGATATTGCCTTTCAGTGGTGTTGATATCAATACAATCAGTTATTGTTAAATGACATGTTAGGATAAAGAGATAAAGAGCAGCAAATCCAGTTAGGCTGTTGTTACCACTATAGTAACTGAATAAAACACATTTTTTAATTCCGGGCCCCAACCTAAAATCAGAATTTCCTTGCAACAACTTGATCAATTAAAAAAAAAAAAAATCACTTGCCTAAGAGTACAAAAGAGAAACAATAAGATTGAAGAGAAAGTAGCAAGAGTAATCTTCCTTCTTAACAAATTTTAAGACCTTCAAAAGTTTTTAAAAGGTTTGGGATGTTAGAACTCTTTTGAATACTTTGAAGCACACACATAAAGACATTCTTTTGGTTGATGAGATTACTAACAGTAATATTTGTTTAATTACTTGGCACAGACTACTTTAGTAATGGCAAATCCAGATTCCTGGCAGTGGATGTTAATCATTAACGACGGCATACCTCCACACAGTGGGTCAAAGACAGGTGCATGCACATAATGTACAAAGACAGACACACAGAGATAAGAAGCCAGGAATTTAGGGAGGACCCAGTATCTATGGAGGGTACAGTTTACTGAATAACACAGACCACAGCCAAGTTACTGACCATTAACTCCAAGTCTGACGCCTCCTACTTTCAGCAATCAGTGAACAAGAAAGGGAGATACGGCACGTACACTGTGCTTTCTACTCCACCAAAAAAGCAGCAAATAGAAACCTTTAAGCAAAAAACTCCAAAGTATCATATATCCTTTAATTGTAAATCAGAAGGCTCACAAGATACCATAAATGCTGCCTATCAAGAAACAATGCACAAAAGTCAAATAAAAAGGAAAAACAGATGCCACTACTGCACAAGATAGCTCAAAAATAAAAAGACCAAAGAAACTATTATAAACATCCAAATGGAGAAAGAGCTGACATGTACTCTTGAAGCATGCTTTTATTTTTACGCCACATGTAATTAAGAACTGCCTGTATCTTCCAGTTTCACAAATAATTATCAATTATTAAAAATAATTAAATAAAATAGGTTACATCAATAGCAGTTCATTGTTAATTATATCACTTCCAAATTTTAAGTTCTATGATCTGAATCTTTATTTTTTCTCAAAGTATTTTCCGCTCTTCAAAATCTTTTTCATTTTTGTGATTAAACATCTAATTCTAGAATTCCTGAAAACAATTTGGGAAAGTGCCTAAAAAAAAAAAAAAAAAAAAAAAAAAAAAGTCTTTTTCCTATCATTTTAAGTCAACAAAATGCACTAAAGTTCTAAGAACCATGTTAATGAAATCGTTAGTAGTAATCCTTCACAGAACTGTAGGACTTAAGATATAATCCAGCCAACAGTGTTCTAGCAGGACTCTTCAGAGTCTGGTTTCCCAGGTCTAAACTCACAAAATACTTAAAAGTCTAAGGGAGGGAGTGAATTATCTATGTGTCAACTTCTTTTAAAAAATGACTTGAGCAGCTTACATTTTTCTCTCATTATTTTTAATCATTTTAAGTTATAAAATATTTAATGCACTACAATTAGAGAGAAAGACAAGTACCCATGCACTCAACACCACGATTTAATAGATGTAAAATTTTTACGATATCTATCTCAGGTCTGTTAAAGCTGCTGTTCTTAAGTTGGTGAGCACCTTTCCCAATCTATACTGCTAGCCTTTTTATACATGAGTAGTATTGTTTTGTTTTTACATAAATGGTATATACTGTACCTGTTCTTCTGCAACTCAATTTTTTCTACCCAATATTATGTTTAGATTTACTCACACTGGAACGTGTTGCTAGAGTTCATTATTAACTTACAACGGGTCTTCAGATAGCATCACTTCATTCAATGGTGTTTTGTTTTAATGTTGACGAGGGAAAAAAATATCACTTTGGGGCCAGGGCAACTGTCTGCGTGGAGTTTGCATGTTCCACCCATGTCTGAGTGGGTTTTTCAAGGTACTCTGGCTTTCTCTCACATCTCAGAAATGTACAGGTGTGTCTAAATGGTCCTAGCGTGAGTGAGTGTGGGTGTGTGCATGAGCGGTCCTGTGATGAGATGTCCTGTCCAGGACCTGTGCCCTGCACTGCCAGATAGGCTCTAGCCATCTGTGACTCTGAACTGGAATAAGTGGGTAAATAATTATCTTACTTCTTAAAAAATCTTCCTTAAAAGCATGTATAGCTCACATTTATTTCAGTGTTTAACATTAGAAGTATTTGGAGTCCTTTTTAGAATTGTTTGGGGGTCCTTATTTAGAAGTTTGGTGATGTTTTTGTGACCAGAAATATGCCCTAGGAACTTAACTCTTGTTTCTATCAACCAGCCTGTGGTAAAACTGGTTTTGTTATACATGATTTCACTTAAAATCAGTTTCCAAGAACCTATCAAAGATATTAGCAAGGGCTTACTCTACTGCACCGATTTCCATTGTATGACTATACAATTGTTTAGGCAACTGCTCCTCTGTTAATGGATGTTGAGGTAGTTTCCAGCTTTTTACTATTACAAATGATGCTGACACAAGCAACGCTGAGCTGTTTCCCCGTGTACATGTGTGAAAGTTTCTCAAGAATCTATAGTAAGAAGTTTGGCCAGGCTCAGTGGCTCAGCCTGTCCAGGACCTGTGCCCTGCACTGCCTCCCAGAGCTTTGAGAGGCCGAGGTGAGAGGACTGACTGAGCCCACGGGTTCGAGACCCGCCTGGGCAACTTGTTGTGACCTCATCTCTATGATAAATCAAAAATTAGCTGGGCATGGTAGTGTGCGCCTGTAGTTCCAGCTACTTGGAAGGCTGAGGCAGAAGGATTGCCGGAGCTCAGCAGGTCGAGGCTGCGGTGGCCGGGAGCGACCACTGCACTCCAGTCCGGGTGACAAAGTGAGACTCCAACTCAAAAAAAAAAAAAAAAAAAGAAGTTTCACAGCTGAGTTGCACACCTCTTTTATGGCATAAGATTCTTAACAGGATTCATAGCTTATATATACTTTAAAATGACAATAATTGCTAATATCTCTCAACTATCAAAACACATATTAGGAGCATACTAGCATGGTATAGGTTTATCTGATGTATTTATTTAATGCCTGCCATGTGCCAAGTACTGTGTTTAATGGTGCAGATGCAAATGAACAAGAAGGTAACAGCATAGTTCACGAATTCATTATCTAACAGAAAAGGCAGTCCAAGAACAATTAAACAAGCAAATGATAATAAAGGATGATTTCCTGCCATGATAAGGGAAGTAGAGCTACTGTAACAGCCCACAGTTTATCTGGGGCTGTAGAAGAAGGAAGAGAGCTTTCAGGAACTGAGAAAAAAAGGGCCACCACTCATGAGGTGAAGACAGAAGCTAGGATGGGAACATGGTTCTCAACAGAGGAAAGACACGTGCAGAGGCTGCAGGTCAGGAACATGGCATCAGAGGAACTGAGAAACTCAATGTGGCTTGGACAGAGGCCGTGGAAAAGTAGGCTGTATATGTAAGGAGAAAAAATGTGGATATGGAAAAGGAGCTGGCTGTGGAAGGAAGGCTGAGCACACCTCATTATAGAAGGAGGAGGGGACAGATTAAGGCAGCAAGGTTGGGTGCAGAACACCCAGTCAAGACAAGGCGGTGGCAGTGCTGGTGATGGGTGGGGGCAGCAGGGATTAGGGTTGGGGACTGTCACTGACAGTCACACAGGAGACCACAGGTAAGACCGTTACAGACCCTTGAGGCTGGGCACCCGGGAGAACAGGGATCCCATCACCACAAATAAGGAGGAGGACAGGGTATGGCAGAGGGGGAGTAGGAGGAGGTTCTGCCTCCATGTCTGACTTGCAAGTGTCACCAAGATGCGACATCAAACCCTTTTGAAGAACTCATCCGAAAGGAAAAAAGCAAACAGCCTCTTTAGAAAGTGGGCAAAAGATAAGAATAGACACTTCCCAAGAGAAGATATGCTGGCAGCCAACAGACACACGAAAAAGCGCTCGGCCTCACACATCATCAGAGAAATGAGAAATGCAAATCAAAACCACACCGAGACACCACCTAACCCCTGTGAGAACGGCCATCAGTAATAAGACAACAGATGCTGGCGAGGATGTGAAGAAAAAGGAACGCTTCTACACGACTGGTGGGAATGCAAATGAGTGCAACCTCTTTGGAAGACAATGGGGCGATTTCTGAAAGAACTAGAAATTGACCTTCCATATGACCCAGCAATTCCCTTATTGGAATATACCCAGAGGAACTCAAATTATTCTACAGAAAAGATACCTACACACACAGATTTGTTGCAGCTCTGTTCACAATAACAAAAACATGGCACCAACCGTGTTGCCCTTCGAAGCTGGACTATCGGATAAAAAAAAGGTGGCACATATACACAATGGAACATTATGCAGCCATAAAGAAGGACAAACATATGGACTTGGCAGCAACGTGGATGGACCTGGAGTCGGTCACACTCAGTGCTCTCTCACAGGAGCAAAGAACAGAGTTTCTCGTGTTCTCACTCACCAACGGACCTTGAACGATTATAATGCTATAAGAAAGCAATCAGCAGTAGGGGAAAACTGTCAGGGGAGAGGGGTGGAATTGGCAGTTGAGGAACACTTCCAGGGGAGGGAGGGGTATAGCTCATCCACAGGGGTAGCTGCATGACCAATGTTTATATACCTAACCCTGCACTGCACCCCACATCTTTATAATAAAAATTAAATGAATACATTTTTTAAAAGGGGGGAAAAAAACAACTTGTCAACAAGGTCCAAATCCCTAGCCTGGCATTCACGGGTACAAACTGCCCTATCCATCTTGTATTAATTTCCAACTTAGCATGATAACAGAAGCAAGCTATGTAAGGACAGAATCTGGGCATGTGATGTCTTGGTCTCATGCCCAGTGTCATATACAGTAGCTCAGGAAATGATGAGGCACATAGATATTGAAACCACAACTTTTTTTTTTTTAAGTTGATTACAATATTTTATTATTTTTATTTTTTTATCCGTATTTTTATTATGATATTGTGGGGTACCGTTAAGGGTCAGGTATACAAATATGCTTCGTTCAGGCCCCCTTGTTGATAAGAGGTGTCTCCCCATCCCCAGACAGATATTGACTACCATTAATCCCATCTCCCTTCCCCTCCCCCCATAGTTTCCCACCACTGTCAGTCATTTTCTTATAGTATTATGTTGGATGTTCAAGGTCCACTATATGAGTGAGAACATGCGATACTCAGATCTTTGTTTCGGTGAGAGATCACTCAGTATTATAGACTCTAGTTCCATCCAGGTTGCTGCAAAATTCATGATTTTGTTCTTTTTTATGGCTGTGTAGTATTCCATCGTGTATATGTACCACATTTTTTTAATCCAGTCCTCTTTTGATGGACAGCATGGTTGCTTCCAGGTTCTTGCTATTGTGAACAATGCTGCTATAAACATACGTGTACAGGTATCTTTTTTATAGAATGATTTGAGTTCTTCAGGGTATATTCCCAGTAGGGGGATTGTGGGGTCATATGGGAGGTCAATATTTAGAGCTTTTAGGAATCGCCATACTGTTTTCCACAGAGGTTGTACTAGTTTGCACTCCCACCAACAGTGTAGAAGTGTTCCCTTTCGCCACACCCTCTCCAGCAACTGTTATTTTTTGAGTTATTGATAACTGCCATTCTGACTGGAGTTAGGTATCTCAGTGTGGTTTTGATTTGCATCTCCCTGATGATTAGTGAGGTTGAACATTTCTTCATGTGTCTGTTGGCTGCTCGGATGTCTACCTTTGAGAAGTGTCTGTTCATATCTTTTGCCCTAAACCACAACTTTTTATTCGCTCTTTGTCTTTTCCTCTGGATGTAGGCTGGCTATTGGCCTTCAGTGTTACGGTCACTACGAAAGTCTAGAGACACAATGAAGAACTCTACTACACAAGTCAAGGTAACTTTAACATGGGAAGATGACTCTAAGCTATATCATAATTCCATGCCTCACTGTGATACATTGGAATAAACAAATGGACACGATTTAAGCTAAGCAATATCCCCTACTTAAAGAGAATTCTACTATTTTAGCATCACAAGTGTATAAGATATAAAAATTCCTTCCCAGAAGATTACACGACTTTATAAAGAGTTATCAATAACTTACAATGTTGTACTACAAAAACATTTTAAAAAATAAATACTAGCACTGTCGCACAAAACCATGTCTTGAATTTGGGGTTCTTCAGCGTCATCTAATAGCACCTGACACCATTCAAGAGAGACTCTGCTACTCAACTCACTTGCCAGCTCGTCTGCCTTCCAATTAGAGGTGTTTTTACTTTTCAAAATTTCACACTGTTATGTGGTAGCAAAACTGCAGCTTCTGTATGTTTAACATACAGGCTTATTTGTTTCCTTCTGAAAACATAAACGCTAAGCACAGCTGAACTCATGAAGTTAAAGTGTTCAACATTTGCATTTTCCTGGTTTCTCCAACAAAGCAATGGCCTTGGAAATAAGAGAGTGTGAACAGAGGAGAACTAGCACCAAAGAGGCTTTAAAAGATGTAACCAAAAACAACATGTAGATCATGTATACATTAAATGGACCAAGTATTATATGATATTTAAAAATTGTTAATTTTCTACATACTAATGGCAAAAACACTATTTTTAAAAATTCTTACCAGTGAGAGATGCATATTGGATAAAAATGACACAAATTTAGGATTTAAAATACTCTGGTTAAAAAATGATAATGGGGAAGAGAGATGAATAAAACAATAAAATAATGGCAATTATTGAACCTGGTTAATGCATACAAAGGGTTCACCATGCTATTCTCTCTCTCTCTCTCCATATATATATATATTTTTTTTTTTTTAATTTCCCTAATAAAAGAGATATTTCCCCATTTTGAGTATACTTGTTTATTTTATTTTTAACCTGAAAGAAAGCAAGAATCAATAAATACCGATATTTGAAAATATTTAAGAATAACAAAGAGCAGTTCTTGCTTTATACTCTTCATTAGATGTGAGTACATTACACAATTAAGAATCTCTCTTACCTTTTCCTTTGTTCTCAGCTCATCAAACATGTGTTGAATTTCCAGTTTCCAGTCATCTTGCATGGAATGAAAGGATTCTTGAGGCATCTCAGTCATCACTGCCCCTTCAATAGCAGTCAGCTGTTCAAGAATTAAAGCAAATGATGGCCGAATATGAGGATCTTGCTCCCAGCATTCTAAAATAAACAAGAACCACATTAATTCCACTTCTCAGCACTGTTCAGATTCCATCTAAGACATCAGAGCTGCTAAGAAATATTTTAACTTGCATTTCTTTCGATGTAACATTTGTCATTCAAAACCAGAAGCCTATGTTTATAGAGCCTATTCCTGAAGAGTTTAAGAATCTACTGATGGCCAGGCATGGTTGCTTACGCCTATAATCCCAGCACTTTGGGAGGCTGAGATGAGAGGATTGCCTGAGCTCACGGGTTCAAGACCAGCCTAGGCAACTTGGTGAGACCTCATCTCTACAATAAATAAAAAAATTAGCCAGGCATGGTAGTGCACACCTGTAGTTGCAACTACTTGGAAGGCTGAGGTGGAAGGATCGCCTGAGCCCAGCAGGTCGAGGCTGTGGTGGCCGTGAGGGTGCCACTGCACTCCAGCCTGGGTCACAGAGTGAGACTCCAACTCAAAAAAAAAAAAAAAGAATCTATTGATAATATTCTGAATAATTTTACAGTGTCCATGTCTGATATAATTTGGATGTTTGTTCCTTCCAAATCTCCTGTTGAAGTTTGAGGCTCAATGTTGAAAGCAGGTGGCTCAGCCTGCAATCCCGCACCTTTGGGAGGCTGAGGTGAGTGGATTGCCTGAGCCCGCGGGTTCGAGACCCGCCTGGGCAGCGAGACCTCATCTCTACAATAAAATCAAAAAATCAGGCGGGCATGGTAGCACGCGCCTGTAATTCCGGCTTCTTGGAAGGCTGAGGCGGAAGGATCGCCGGAGCCTAGCAGGTGGAGGCTGCGGTGACCGGGAGCGGCCACTGCACTCCGATCTGGGTGACAGAGTGAGACTCCAACTCAAAAAAAAAAAAAGAAAGTAGAGCCTAGTGGGAGGTGTTTGGGTCATGGGGACAGATCCCTTATGAATGCTTGGTGCTGTTGGTATGGCAATGAGTGAGCTCTGAGTAAGTTCTTGTTCTACTAGTTCACTCCAGAGCTGGTTGTTTAAAAGAGACTGGCCTTGTTCCTTCTCTTTAGTCCCCTCTCTGGCCATGTGACCTGCTGGCTCCTTTTGCCTTCTGCCATGGGTAAAAAGGCTCCTGAGGCCTCATCCGAAGCTGAGCAGATGCCGGAGCCATGCAGAATGATGGGCCAATTAAACCTTTTTGCTTTCATGTTGCTCAGCCTCAGGTATGTCTTTACAGAAATGCAATACAAGGTCAGAGCCATGTATAATAATTACTATTAGATAAAGCTGTTGCTGTTGCTATCATTCCACATTTAACAGACAGAGGTGTGCTCTCCGTACCCTACCAACAACTCTGTGTTTCGGAGGCCTAAGCCGCTGAGGTCAGATGATTTCCTGACAGAAGCATAAACTCAACCCAAGAAAACCAAACTAAAATTTTATAATCACAAGATAAGTTCTAAGAAATAGTCTAATAATGAAGAGTTAGTTAACAATTTTAAACTAACTCTTAACTAACTGCTGTTTACCAAAAGAGTTAGTTAACAATTTCTAAAAGATAAGGAGCAAATACATAAGGCCATAGCCAAATCATGCCAGTTAGGGTTTAAAAACTTTTGGGGCATTAGGTAGAATTTAAAATAACACATCTGTGTGGTGGCTCACCCCTGAATCCCAGCACTTTGGGAGGCTGAGGCAGGAAGAGCTCTTGAGCCCAGGAGTTTGAGATCAGCCCTAGCAATGTAACGAGACCTTGTCTCTACAAAGAAACCAAAAAGTTAGCCAGGTGTGGTGGCAGGTGCCTGTAGTCCCAGCTACTGGGGAGGTTACTCAGGAGGATCACTCGAGACCAGGAGGTTGAGGCTGGGGTGAGCCGTGGTCGTGCCACTGCACCCAGCCTGGGCAACGGAATGAGATCCCAACCCAAAAAATGAAAATAAATAATTCAAAATAGCACATCTGGAGTCTATTCAATACTGTGTTTGAACTCTACTCATAAACTGGGTGAAAACTTTATTACTATTCAGTTGAGTTTTATACGTAAGTGAGGCACTGATAAACCTGGGTTGCTTTTAAGTTACTCGGTTCATCAAAACTCTATCTGATATTTTTTTTTTTTTGAGTTGGAGTCTCACTCTGTCGCCCAGACTGGAGTACAGTGGCTGCTCCCGGCCACCGCAGCCTCGACCTGCCGGGCTCCGGCGATCCTTCCGCCTCGGCCTTCCAAGTAGCTGGAATTACAGGCGTGCGCTACCATGCCCAGCTGATTTTTTGATTTATTGTGGAGATGAGGTCTCACTTCCCAGGCGGGTCTCGAACCTGAGGGCTCAGGCAATCCACTCACCTCAGCCTCCCAAAGGCGCAGGATTACAGGCTGAGCCACCGAGCCCGGCTTATCTGATACTTTAGATAAAGTCTAGGTTTCTACTTCTTAAAATACTGTGGTTACTTAAAAGTATTTGAAAATTAGAATCACTGAAATTGCCTTTTTTGCTTAAAAAAAAAGAGTGCTCTAATGAACAATTCTCTTTGCCCCAACACACACACACACACACACACACACACACACACACACACACACACACACACAGCAGCACAAATACCTTTCATGAGCTTGGCAAACGGCTCAGGGCAGGTGGATGGAATCGGCAAAGTGAGCTTATTGACCGCAACCCCGTAAGCCACAGCGAGGCCATCGATGCCCCGATAGGGGACTTCTCCCGTAAGCAGTTCCCACAGCAGCACTCCATAGCTGGAAAGCAAGGTTATCGTTATGTTCAATGAGCTAAAGGCATCTTTTCCTTATGACACGGCTGGTGGAATAAACACATCTGTTCTTTCATCTCGCTCCTAACGGGATCCTCTTTTCCAGCAAATTCCATAAATTGCTAACATCCCAAGGTGGGAGGGAGGCTCTTCCCATCCACAATTCAAACACATGCGAATACACTCCATCCCGGAAACCAAATACGCGTTCATTATAGCAATCAAAGTTACTTAATAAATAAGCTTAAGAGTAAGTAGTACATGACTCAGTTAAACAGGAACCAGAGGCAGGCTACACTTGAAGAGTAACATGGTTGTTTTGACGTTTCTCCTTCTATCTTATTTTTCCCACACTTACGTAAAGGCTCTTGAGGATGACTGGAACACTGAAAAGCCTAGCCCCACAGAAATCTCATGCTACGTACCACACGACTGAGACAGAATTGTGTTGATTAACTATCTTAAATAGGTTTTGGAAACGGCTTATCTTTCTGCATCTCCTTCATATGTTAGGAAACGTGTCAGTCAAATTGCCACCATCTTGCTCAACAGTAACAGACAAAAGGAGGCGAAATGAGCCTCCTTGCACTCACTTGCTGACTGGTCACATGTCTCTGTTTGGCAGTGGAGGAGGCTGAGGGGAAATGAGGGGGAAAAAAACCAAGAAACAATTGCAGCCGCTGCATTCTCTAAAGATCAGCGCACATGGTGCAGAATCCCTGAACCTGCTGCTTCGGTTCTTCAAAGGCAAATGCAGTCACAAACAAGAACAAAAAAATGCACAGGAGAGGATTTCTAAATAAATTTTTAAAATGAATCTGAAGGGCCAAACTTCATAACACATCTACACCACAGAATTTGGTAGCCCAAATTCAACTTAGTACACAAGGGCATGAGCCTCGTGCATTACCATATATTTATTCTCTTTTATTATATAGGTCAGTGCTTTAGTTTTCTTCTATTCTTCTTCAAGACGTAAGATTTATGCTAACATTATTCTTTGGTAATACATTAAAAAACCAGTCATTCCAGAGGATTCACTAACACAACAGCATATAAGAAACACTGTCTTACTTAAAGACAAAAAACTACATTATAGCTAGATAGGAGGAATAAGTTCCAGTGTTTTAGAGCTGCAGGATAACTGTAGTTAGCAATAATATGCTATATATTTTCAAGTAGCTAGAAGAAAAGACACTGAATGTTCTCCACATAAAAAAATTATAAATGCTTGAGATGGTAGACATGCTAATTACCCCAATCTGATCACTACACAATATATGCACCAAATTATCACTATGTATGCCATGAATATGTACAATTATTATGTGTCAATTAAAAATAAAAATATATTGTAAAATAAATTGTCATATTCAGTTTCTTTTAAAATTCTATTAATGTAACAATAACTAGTGAAGCCCTAGTTTCTTTCCTAATCTCTTAACGCTTCCATTAGCTTTAAGTCAGAAAAGTCGTTTGAAATTTAGAGGCTACCAAATTCTCATTCCTTATGTGTATTGCCTATATGGAACATTTAAGCACAGTGCTGAAGATAGCAGACAGAAAGAAGGTGGTATCGTTCGATCATCTCCTGGTCTTAAGGGAGGTGGGCATTTACATCACAAGCAGGATAGAAAAAGCCTGCTGAAGACCTGACTGGCGAAGGGTAGGAAATGCTGAACTCCAGGTCCAATGTCATCCCTGGAGATGGTAACTTTTCATTTAAGACTCCTCCGTGACTGCCTTACTGCATTACTGACTACATACTAAAAACATGCAGATAAAGAATGTGGAAAACAGCAGGATATGCCAAGCAAAGGAGCCTCCGGGATGCTCCAGCTGATGTTCTACTGGCCCTGTTCAGAGGTATGAGAGCCCTGAGGCCCCGAGGCCTCTGAAGAGGAAGAGTAACAGGGCGCCACTGAAAGGCAAGTGGATTCAGACTTGCATTTGAGCTTTGCTAGTATGACTACTCACTGGCTATGCCTCCATTCACAAGCCCTTAATGCCTATCTTCACAAATTGGAGGCCCAAACTTTACCTGTACATGGACCACTGATGGGCTTCATCCTGAATTGTACCCCACATCTTTAAAATTTAAAAAAGCTGATCTTCAGTTAACTCTCCTATAAAATAATGGTGATATCTGCTGTACCATCTTAAAACACCGTTCTAACTCTTAAAAATAGGACATATATAGAATGTAGCATTTGTCAATTATACAATGCTATAACTGTGCATTATTAAGTTGAAACCAATATTTTTCAAAGCTTCTCTGATTTTTTGATAATTTCATTGAATATTATTTTAAGGTTCATCAGAGGAGACACTTTCATAATTTCAAGAATAAGTAAACAACTCACATATTAATGAACAAAAATCACCTTAGAGAAGGGAACCAAAGGATTCTTAGAATAACTACATGAGTTCTCAGGAGAGGGCTTCATTATACTATCTTTTTTATTTTTATTTTTTATTTTTTGAGTTGGAGTCTCATTCGGTCACCCAGGCTGGAGTGCAGTGGCACTCATGGCCACCCCAGTATTGACCTGCTGGGCTCTGACAATCCTTCTGCCTCAGCCTTCCAAGTAGCTGGAACTATAGGCATGTGCTACCACGCCTGGCTAATTTTTGTTTTTTATTGTAGAGGCAAGATCTCACCAAGCTGCCCGGGTTGGTCTCAAGCCCGCGGGCTCAGGCAATCCACTCACCTTGGCCTCTCAAAGTGCTGGGATTACAGGCTGAGCCACTGAGCCTGGCTCATTTGTATTTTTTAAACTGGTCCTCAAACAATAGAAACCCCTAACCCAATTGATAAATTTCTTATAAGTTATAAGTAGAACAATCAAACCATATTTCAAATGCAAAGGATAAGCTTTTACTGACAGTGCTCTATGCCACTATCATCACGTGTGAATGTGAGGAAATAATTTCTAGTGCATCCAGAGGCTGAAACAGAAACACACTTTTTGCTGGTCATGAATTTGGAAGTCAGACAGATCTGGGTTCAAATAGAAGGAGGTTCTACCACTTAAGGGAAATGGACTTTTAGCAAGTGGCACTTCCTTTCTTGGCCCTAGTTTTCTTTTATTAAAAAAAGAACTGTAATTTTAACCATAATGAGATACCACTTCACACTTCCAAAATAAAATAAAATAAAAATAAAAATGTCAGATAACAATGTTGTCAAAGATATGGAGAAATCAGAACCCTCATACACTCCTGGTGGGAATGAAAAACGGTGCAGACGCTTTGGGAAACAGTCTGGCAGGTCCTCAAATGATTAAACGTAGAATTACCATATGACCCAGGAATTTCATTACTCCTAAGTATGTATCCAAAAGAAGTAAAAAACACATGTCCTCACAAAAACTTGTTTAGGAATGCTCACGGCAGCATGATTCACAAAAGCCAAAAAGTAGAAACAACCCAAATGTTCACCAACAGATGACTATGTTAAAAAAAAAAAAACGTGGCCTATCCATACAGTGAAATATTATTCAGCCATAAGAAAAAAATGCAGTATTGACACAAGCTATGTTATGCATAAACCTGGAAATATTCTAAGGGAAAGACGTCAGATATTATAAAATTTCATTTATATGAAATGTCCAGAATAAGCAAATCTAAAGATACAGAATGTAGATTAATGACTGCCTAGGGCTGAGAAGGAAGATGGGGCTGGCGGTGACAGATGAAGAGGGCAGAATTTCTTTTTGGAATAATGAAAATGTTCTAAAATTGATTGTGGTGATAGATACACAACTCTATTAATATACTAACACAGTTTAAATGAATACATTCCATGGATTGTGAATTACATCTTAACAAAGCTGTCAAAAAAACAACAGAAAAAAATGGCATTTTAGTAACACACAGGATTTTATGAGTGATAAATAAAGGCAAGTGCAATGCAAATATTAAACAGCACAATTTTTCTTTGTTGTTCTATTATTCTTAGTATCTTCACCCCCTAATGAGACATGGCTGAATGGAAAATCAAGATAACCTGGGCATCCACTGGGGTACAGCTCCCCACCTTCAAAGAGGAGGCTTTCATCTTTAGATGATACAATCTATAAAATGAAGGGACTGGTCTAAACTTTTTTCTCAAGTTCCAACTGTGCTAATATTGTTTGTGAGGCACAAGAAATCAAAATTTGCTTAAAATGAAAATTCACTTTTACTTACTGGCAAGTCTTACAAAATCTGCACATTGGCATTAACTCAAATTATAACCAGTTTCAGTCAAACTTCAGATTGAACGGGAAGGTTTTCCTATCCAGTGGAGTCATACGACCACACAAACCTCAAATTACCTGTCCCATTGTCATTATGACCATTTTGATCAAAACCATAAAGCTTTCTCCAAAAAGGCCCGGACAACTTCTGCTCTGACTTAGTGAATACTTTGGGACTCCCTGACATAAAACACAGCGAGCAGTTTCTGCAGATGTTTGCAAAAGCCAAAGGCACACTGCTTACCTCCAGATGTCGCTTCCCTTAGAAAACAAGGAAGACTTGATGACTTCAGGGGCCATCCACGCGTAAGTGCCTGCTGCGCTCATTTTGGTGGTTCTGTGCCATTCCCGTGCCAACCCAAAATCTGTGATCTTCAACGTTTTATTGCACATGTCATCATGCTCTATCTTCTCCAGGAGCAAAACTAAGGAAAAATCAAGGGTGGGATATTTTTATACTCTTTTGATTTTTCAGTCACTATTTTTCTATGGCATGTAAAACACAATCCTCACTGCAGTTGACAGAGAAAGTAAGAATGAACTTGCATTTTACCATTTTATCTTCCAGTATCCATATCATAACCTTCAGAGCGTCATTTATGTCTGAAGTTACAATTTTAAAAACAAAAATCCAGACCACACAACTTAGAGCTCTTTATTTTTACCTTTCTGAGAAAGTAAATTGTTTCTAGGGGCAAGAAATATTTACAGAGATATCACAAGGAGGATCAGAAGTCTGTAAAAGTTTACCTGATATGAAAAAAAAAAAAAAAGTTTTCCTGACCCAAGTACATAGTCTTTGCTACTGAATATAACTGGAAAATATTGCAGTTGGATGATATATTACCACAGCTCATATTATCAAACATTGTATTTATTACACTGTACAATGTTCATACTTTAACTCATGAAGGTAATAATACAGGAGCTATCATTGTTTTATTGAATATATATCAAAATATAGCAAAAGGCAAAAACTGCAGAGAAGCGTTATCCAATTGCTGGTTTCCCCAGTCTCATCTTCCTCACAGTATAGAGAATGGATGAGAGCAACTTCCAGGAGAGCTGATGCCCGTGTCTGTCCCTGAGCTCTCAGGTAACTTTGCAGCTTCAATAAAGTATTTTCAATCACTCCTCACTCGCACCCTCCTACCCCGCCCTCCCCAGCACACTGGGTTCCTCTCTGCCATGCAGAAATGCTCCCTGGGTTTTCCATGAGGCTTGAATGTGGCTGGATCCTCTCTTCTCTCTGTTCCATTTCACACACCACCACCAACAGACTTGTCTTCCTAAACTACGGTGGCATTCTCTTGTCTTTTAAACTTTCCATAGACAAATTACCAACACACAAAACAACATGGATGGATCTCGAAACCATCCTGTTAAAAGTGAGAGAAGTCATACTTAAAAGGTGATATACTTTGATGCCATGAGACGTTCAGTAAATGAAACTAGAGGGCTGAAGACCAGACCAGCGGTGACCAGTGGTGGCCAGCGACTAAGGAAATGTTTTGACTGCAAAGGGACACAAGGGAACTTTTGGGTAGAAATTCTGCACCTCGATGGTGGTGGTGGTTACAGGTTTATATGTACCTTAAGTTTTATCAAACTGCACATTCTCAGAGGGTGAATTTTACTAGGTGTATATCAGACCTCAAGAAACCTGCATTTTAAAAAAGAGTCTTCATGCCGGGCGTGGTGACTCAAGCCTGTAATCCCAGCACTTTGGGAGGCCAAGGTGAATGTAGTACCTGAGCCTACAGGTTCAAGAACAGCCTGGGTAACTTGGTGAGACCTATCTCTACAGCAAATAAAAAAATTAGCCGGACATGGTAGCGTGTACCCACAGTTCCAGCTGCTTGGAAGGCTGAGGCGGAAGGACTGCCTGAGCCCTGCAGGTCGGTGCTGGGTGGACAGACGTGAGCGTGCCTTGCACTCTAGCCTGGGCAATGGAGTGAGACTCCAACTCAAAAAAAAAATAATAAAAGCCTTCACGGTTCCTCCTAACTCAGGGACAATGCCCACACTCCTAGACTCAGGCAATCACCAGCCTATGTGTCTGCACAGCAACCTGCATTTCCAACTGCACCTCATTCCTCTGGAGTCAAGCACGCTTCACTGAAGCCAGGCAGGCATATCCAGCTCCAACATTAACCTCTCAGTAAACCTTCCCCATTACCCTAAGCAAGAGAAATTATCCCATTCTCTATATGTACATGGCGTTTGTGTCTCAGCTACATTTAGGAAGTACAATTTACTATAAAAATTGGTTTTTACCTCTGACTCCTCTAGAGTGTTGGTCATGAGTGAGTGAGTGAGTGAGAGAGCTGGAGGGAGAGGAGGCAGATGGAGAAACATATTCAGCTGAATCTGATTCAGAGCAGGTACTTGATGTCCACAGAAGAAATCAACCAGTCCTGAACAGGTCATGTATGTTCTTGTATCTGTACTTTGTTCGTGCCACTCCCACCTTCTGGCAATAATAACAAATTAATGGAAGAATCACTGGCAAGCACTGAGTGCTCATTATATGCCTGGCACTACACATGCTTATTTTATTTTTTTTGAGTTGGAGTCTCACTCCGTCGCCCAGACTGGAGTGCCGTGGCCGCTCCCAGCCACTGCAGCCTCCACCTGCTGGGCTCCGGCGATCCTTCCGCCTCAGCCTTCCGAGTAGCCGGAATTAAAGGCATGCGCTACCACACCCGGCTGATTTTTTGATTTATTGTAGAGATGAGGTCTCACTGCCCAGGCGGGTCTCGAACCCGCGGGCTCAGGTAATCCACTCTCCTCAGCCTCCCAAAGGCGCGGGATTACATGCTGAGCCACCGAGCCCGGCTACACATGCTTATTTCATTCAATCTTTTCAAAAAATCCCAGGAGAGAGGTTTTCATAATCAAGAGAATTAGTACTAAAAAAAAAATTAAAAAATTTTAAAAAAAAGGTCATTACCTTACTAGACCCTGTTGGGCCATTGTGCTCTTTGAGCTATGGCCAGGCCATGTTTCTTGGCTTTGGACCTCTCCCCTAACTTGGGGAGGTAAATCTCCGCTTTCTCTCCCTCTCTAATTTACTTTCTAAATGAACTATATTTTCTAATCTAAAAAAAAAAATTAAGTGGCACAGTAAATCCTGGGCAATGGAGTGAGACTCCAACTCAAAAAGAAAGAAAGAAAAAACCTGTCAGAGTTCCTCATAACTCAGAGACAATGCCCACACTCCTATACACGGGCAATCACCAGCCTATGTGTCTGCACAGCAACCTGCATTTCCAACTGCACCTCATTCCTCTAGAGTTGAGCAAATTTCATAAGAAATAGGATGTGTGTGTGTGTGTGTGTGTGTGTGTGTGTGTGTGTGTGTGTGTGTGTGTGTGTGACTGCTATTCAGGTTTTACTTTGAAAAATAAAATGTGTTTATTTCATCTGTTATTAAACGACATTTTTGTCATCATTGTTCTAGCAACCACATGTATATTTCATAGAAAGGGGAAAAATAAGTGCATGAGGATTTTTTAGAATGAATTATTTGAACAAAACTGGGGAATGACATAAGGTGTGACTTTCGTCAGGCCTGATTTTTGGAACATGATCATAAAGAGGGTCTTTTTTTTCAAATTTTAATTTCAGAAGTAATTAGCCATGACTGAGTATACTCTCTTTGTAAGGTGAGACTATAGATAGTTTAATCATATAACTC
This sequence comes from Carlito syrichta, assembly GCF_000164805.1. Taxonomy (NCBI): domain Eukaryota; kingdom Metazoa; phylum Chordata; class Mammalia; order Primates; family Tarsiidae; genus Carlito; species Carlito syrichta. The sequence continues at coordinate 156,346 of NW_007217803.1, forward strand.
CACAACACAAGGCTATAGGTAGACATATTATCTGCACTTCACACATAAGGAAACAGAGACACAGAGATACTGAATAATCTGTTCACGGTCACACAGCTAAGGAACAGTGAGGCTCAAGCAGTCTGATCCAAGAGCCCACGGTCCCAATGACTATTTGCATTGCTTAGTTGATTGCTTTTGTCACTTTTTCTCAAGAGCATTCTTGAACCTTTGAAGTCTCTCGAGTGAGGTGCCCATTCTCCTCCTTTTTTATTTCCTGTCATGGGTCAATTATCAGCTGATCTAAGCAGAGGCGATGTAGCACAGTGATGAACTGCATAAGCGCTTGGGCCAGACTCCAGGGTTTGACCTCTGTGTTTCTCTTTTTTGGCCTGTCTTGGGAGCTATGATGTTGTGGAGAGTACATGAACACGTGTGAAATGCTCAGAACAGTGCCTGAGGCATGGTGAGTGCTCTGTGAAGATTTCACACACACACACACACACACACACACACACACACACACACACACACACACGTTTTTATTAATGGGTTTGAAAGTATTTTTAGCAAGCCTTGAAAATCACTTTCATGGAATTTTGGAAATCCTGCATCTTTCGCAAGGCTTGAAGTTTCACAATGGATTTGCATTTTATTTGCATAGCATTGTCAAATGTTTACAATATTAGGCTGTCATAAGAGTTAATGCAATTGAGGGAACCAACACTAGGTTTAAACATGGAGAGTTATCTGAGTAGGGACTTATTAGATAAGTAACCAATACAGAGTAAATATTGCTGTGTAGTAATGAACCTTTCCTCGTGTTATCTTGTAACTGCAAGATTTGGAGAGCAAGCACCCTCTGTACTATTCTTTTTATTTTTATTTCTTCCAGAGACAGGGTCTCTCTCTGTCACCCAGGCTAGAATGCGGTGGTGCCGTCATAGCTCACTGAGGCCTTGAACTCCTGGGCTTAAGTGATCCTACCAGTTCAGTCTCTCAAGTAGCCGTGACTACAGGTGTGCACCACCAAAACCAGCTATTTTTTTAACTTTTTTTTTTTTAATATACAGAGATGGAGTCTCCCGATGTTGCCCCAGTTGCTCTTGAACTCCTGACTTCAAGCGATCTTCCCACCTCAGCCTCCCAAAGTGCTAGAATTATAGGCGTGAGCCACCGACACTTGGCCTGTAGTATTCTTATATCCATTACAGAGATAAAGAATCAAATTTAAGGTGGTTATATGCCATGGCCACACAGCTGGCAAACAGTAAGGTTAACATGCTACCATCTTTCCTACTCTTAATGCTATTCTCCACAGGCAGAGACAGAGGCAAGGAAGGAAGGCGAGGAAGGGAGGCGGGAAGAGACCTACTTCCCTATGGAATAGCCCCTCATTCTTTCTGTCCATCCATATTGTACCTATCTTTAAGGGTCTGCTTCCTTAGGAAAAACTCCTGAACATCTCATGAAATTGTGAACTATTTGATCTCCTCTACCATTCATTGTCCATATAGTACAGTGTTTTGTCAGTTACCTTTTTATGTGCAAGCCATTCCATCTCAGGAGTCACATTTTATAGGTTTCTCTGAGTCCTCCAAATCACCTCACACAGTACCTTGTACATCACAGAGCTCAACAGAATATCTTTTAAAATAATTATCGCCGGCTCTAATAACAAGAAGATTGCCTACCATGTACCACCGTCTGCCATGTAGAGCTGTTTGCACAGGTGTAGCATTTCACTTGAATCTCATACTAGTCTATGAAGCCAGAATATAATCCCCAGTTTACAGCCTAGAAATGCTATCTAAAATGAAAGGGTTGAAACATGCCCAGCCCTCTTCCATGCTTCCCATAAAGCTATCGTATATATCACCGGGCAGAACAACCGGAAATCTCATTTTGTGTTCCATGTAACAGATTCACTTTCTGAATGTTCTTTCCACATCAGCTAACCGCACATGTATTTCTCAGTCCTTAATCCTCATGAATATCAAGAAAAATAAAAGCAGACTGAGAAAGAGTTTCAGACACCCAATCCTTTAAGCTCTATGTACTTAAGCCCTGGACTCAGAAGCTGAAACAAACAAATACAGGTAAATTAATTGGCTTTCATCAGCTGCACTGTTTTTCCCTTTGCAATATCATTAATTTCACTTTTAAACAACAATTGTTCCTACCACCAGAAAGACCCTCTATTCATGATCAAAATGGCTTGTAGTTCTATAAAACTTCATTTTCCAAAGCTCTCTTAATGTGCGTTGTCTCCTCATTCTTAAAACAGGCAGACAGGAGAGTATGAGGGGGGACTGAGGAAAACAGGCCTCAAAACGATCCCCTGTCCCCAGAACCGCTCCACAGAGCCCAAGGAAGAGCTGACAGCCCTTGACATGCAAAGGCCAAAGGCAGGCTGCTGCAAAACAAATGAAAACAGAACTAAAGTGAGACCAAGAAACTAATTAAAAGACTGACTTCGCTTCTAAATAAAAGTGATGGCGGCATGTGGTATGAGCAGACTTCCTAGTGACAGTTTCAGTCACCAATCCCCATTCCCCAGGTCCAAAGTCTCCTAGGAACCACATGCCTCCACACTGGGCCAAGAGAAAACAAGTTAAAATAACTCTCTGAATGTCACACGTTAGGGTTCTGTAAAAGGCCCATTGTTCTGGATTCTGTTTCAGAGGTGTTCGCCAGAATTCCTGAAATTCCTTATCTTTTGGGCAGTGCGACCGAAACCAGAAATAGCCCATCTCACAGCAGGTAATATAAGCAGGAACCTAGCCAGGTTTCAGCCCAAGGACACAAGGCTGGCAGCCGACTTCCGCTTCCTCTCATTCAAGCAGGAAGAACAGAAAGCACACTAGCCGCCACCACCAGTTTTAATGTACAAACCAGGCAAATCAACTTTTGCGGCCACAGAAGTGGCAAACTCTTATTAGTAACCTAGCGACAAGTGACTGAGCACCCTTTCATGCGACTTCAGTAAGAATCTTTGACCCTTGTTAGTCCCATTCTTTAACGATTGGCCTTTACAACCTTGTACTTGGCCTACTTATCCAACCTTGAGGCACTTGGCTTTTCTCAACCCTTTGAAGTTTCACATTGGTATTTTCAGAATCATGGTACATAATGTATATTTTTTTAAAAAGCAATTACAGTGTACTCCATGTTCTCAGCATTGGTGGAATCACCGTGTTCAAATTCCGTTTAATGAGTCAAATGGGTTTCAATTAATCTTTACCTAGGAGTATATTCTCCGAAAAAAGGTCCTAAGCAAGGCAACAAATTGAAAAAAGCAACAATATGAAAGACTATATTAACACACCTTGCTTCCCTCAGTCCGAGTGTAAGATGTATGCATTTCAACCCTGAAAAGAATGAACGATTTACATGGAACAAATGATAACTTCCTAAAAGTACCCCACAGCACAGAGTGTTTCTCCCATTTCTTTCTATCCATTGCCCAGTAGCCCCTCTCCGAACACACCCGGTTCACTTACCAGTCCCCTCACAATCTCATGCTAAATATCTTTCCAGCTCTTCCTGTACGCTCCAAAATGAACCCCACATTCTAACAATTCTGTGTGCCATTTCCAAAAAATACGACATGGCCTCTGTCTCCCGCCTCCCTGTGCCTTCTTACAGAATGCCTTGCCCTTCTAACCTTCATAAAGTCTACCCTTCCCACTCAAAATATCAGGGCATGAGCACTGGACTCTTAGTCTGGGCCACTGTGACGTTAACGGCGAGGCCACTTACAAGTCCATGGGCCTTTAGAATCTCAGCCCACTCCTGGTCCAGTATCAGGTAAGACTAGAAAGTAACACGAGTGCCTTCCCTTGTAACCTCTGCTAGAAGCTCTCTGCATTTTTAATACACTTAGGCAGTACCACTCCTGCTCCACCTAAATACTGCCTTATTATCATCCTTGTTACAGTTTCGTCTTTCTTACTCAATGGTAAGCAGTTCAAGGTTAGAATTTGTGTCTTGTTAATCTTTATTTTTAACTACTGTACAAGAAGTAGCATTTTTCTATGCTCAAATATTTGTTGAATGAGTAAGTGAATAATGAATCCTCTCTAAGAGATAGCATGAATACGAAGTAGCTGAAGTATTACAATCCTTTTCAAAAGTCAACTGCTAATTATAGAAAAATCAACTCACCTCCACCTTCCTAAGAAAGTATTAGGATACTGCAAAATTAAGGAATGGCGGCTGTCTTAAAAAGAATTATAGCAAAACAGTTATTCGACTATTGATCTATCGGCTGCATTTGATACTGTTGATTGTTCTTCCCTGAAGCACTGTCTTCCCTGGCCTCTGGGGAATCACACACTCTTGGTTTTCCATTCCTTTTAGGTGTTCCTGGTTCCTCTTATATCCCTGACCTCTCATGACTGGAGACCTCCAGGACTCAGTCCTTGGACTTCTGCCTGGTCTTTTCAACTTACACTTACTCTCTAGGTAATCTCAGCTAATTTCAAAGCTTTAAATGCCTTTTCATGCCCATGACTCCTGAATTCCATCTCCAACCTGGTTCCCCTTCATCTAATTTCAAAACGGCTGCCAGTGTAATCCTGGCATAGATAATCCTCAAATGTAAACTAGACCACAGCTCTCCTGTGTTCAAAACCCTCCCTTTTCTTAGTAAAAATCAAAGATCTTGTAGGACTTCTGGGGCTCTGTATGGTCTGACAGACTGCGCATCCCCTCCTGTCCTGCTCGTTTACCCTTTTTTTTCTACTCTTTTCCCAGCACCCTGTTTCAGGAATCTTGCATTTCTGTTCCTGCTAACGAGCACGTTCTTCCCTTGTACTTGCTTCATCAGACTGTGCTGAAAATCCTCCTTTTCTCTAAGGCCTTTCTTAGACCTACACTCAAAAACTTCAGCTGCCCACCTCAACATTTCCATCCCCCTTAGTTTTTACACTAAGCACTTGCCATTATCCCACATACTACACATGTCATTATTTATTTTGCTTAACGTCTGTCTTTGCCTACTAGAATGTAAGTTCCCTAGGGAGGAATTTGTGTCTGCTTTGTTCACTACCGAACACCAAGAGTCTAGGAGAGTTCCTGGCACCTAGTAAACAATAAATAAGTGCTGTGTCAATGAGTGAGTTAGTTTAATAAATACCAGACAGAACTTCTGTGGTCAGCTAAAATAAGAAATGTGATCAGCTAAAACAGAGCTCCGCACTGCTCACAGCCAAAACAAAATGGCACGAACCTTTTCACGGACACATACGATACTCAGTTTTAGTGAGAAAACTCCTTCTATCTCATTGTATGAGAAGTCCAGCGCTACATTTCCGTCATTTTAATATTTTAGCAGTTAAGGTCATAAAGAAAAGTGAGGCAAGACTCTTCCATAATATTCTACACGAATATGTTAATGAGAAAGCAACATAAACAACATATATCAGAAAGTGACATATTTGAAACATTTGCAGAAAACGTGAAACAAAAAAAAAACCATTTAAAATCATGTGATGCCAAATACATCTTCAGAAATAATAAATATCCTATATACAATCAAGATACTTCCCCAAATGGCATGTGAGTTTCTCTTTTTCTAACAGCTTAAAAAAATGACAAACTAATACTGAACTGTGGTTGTGAAACACTTACAATAGCAACTTAATACTCTATGCCTCCTCCTTGACCCAACTTATCAACCCAAGTTACAAACAGACCTGCCAAAGCACGTAGCTCTCAGCACTCCTACAGAACAAAGCTCAGGGCTGTTTCCTCATTCTGCTGGCTGGCCAGGGGCAACCAAGTAAGCCAAGTTGAAAGGACCCTCGCCCCCAACCCAGATGAATAAATATATGATTATAAATGACACTATTTTGTAGAACGAATGATAACGTTCTTAGGTTGTAAATCAGTTGTTAGAAAGTTTTTAGGTATCTGTGAGTTCCCATACACACACAATTAGAAAATATTCAAAGCAATTAAAGCATTACCAAACAAAATACAAAAATGAATATAATCACCAGCTTACGTTTAGATTTTGTTTTAGTTTATTAAAGACTCTGACATATACCAGGAGGTGGCAAACTACAGCCAGTGGGCCAAATCTGGCATAGTGCCTCCTTTGTAAATAAAGTTTTATTGGAGCAGTGCCCTACTCATTTGTGTACATATTGTCAAGGATGTTTTCAGCTATAACAGCAGAGTTGAATAGTTGCAAACAGAGACCATATGCCTGTAAAACCAAAAATATTTACTATCTGGCCCTTGAGAGAAGTTTGCTGACCCCAGACAGACCCAATCTCACTTGACCCTCACATCACCCTATTCAGAAAGCTAGTAAAGTCAGAGCTCAAACCTACTGCCACAAAAACACTATTTGTTCCCAAATGTCAGAGAGACAAATGCTGTGAGATGCTCCTTTTCCCAGAGTCACGTGCCAGAATAAATCAGGCAGACTCTCATCTGGCACCTGCTATGACATTTGTCATCTGACAGTTAACCTGACTGTGTCTACGGAAGACTATTATATATATCAGCCCAGAGAATCCATAAAAAGAAATCTGCACAGCCGGGCTCGGTGGCTCAGCCTGTAATCCCATGCTTTGGGAGGCTGAGGTGAGTGGATTGCCTGAGCCCGCTGGGCAACTTGGCGAGACCTCATTTCTACAATAAATCAAAAAATGAGCCGGGCATGGTAGCGCGTGCCTGTAGTTCCAGCTACTTGGAAGGCTGAGGTAGAAAGATCGCCAGAGCCCAGCAGGTCGAGGCTGCGGTGGCCGGGAGCATGCCACTGCACTCCAGTCTGGGTGACAGAGTGAGACTCCAACTCAAAAAAAAAAAAGAAAAGTAATCCACAGATCCAGAGATTCCATATGAAGGAATCCATAAATCTGGTCCCTTGAACAACAGTTTTCAAACTTGGCTCTGCATCTGAATCATCTGGAATATTTTTTAAAAAAATACATATATATTGCTGCATCATAACCTAAGATGGATTAATGAATGAATAAGAGCTAGATCTGTGTTATAGCAAATTAGTAAAAACTTAATAGTAGAATCTAGGCAGTGGGTATGTGAGTGTTCACTTAAAACTCTTTCAATTCTATGTGAATCAAGATTTTCAACATAAAATGCTAGAAAAGAAACGCATTGCTTGTTCTGACTAAGGCCCCCTGAATCCAAATATCCAAAAATAATACTTAGAGTTTTATTTTTAAAAATCTCTCAGGAAGATTCTGATGCCATATCAGGCATGGGAACTCCTGCTGGAAACAGTACCATTCTGTATCAACAGAACTCATCATTTGGCCTAGGAATTCTCAAAGGACGGCCCAAGGACCACTAAGGTTCCCCAAGATGGCAATAGATTGAACGCAGAAGTAGGCATGAACACCCATCCATCTTCTATTAAAGTTTGTCATTACAGTGAGCTTCAAGTGTAAAGTGCCACACTCCTTACTAAATTTAACAAATATATTTTTTTCCTCCATTAAAAATGCCATGTCGACACGTAATAGGCCTACTGTTACTTTTATATAATTAAATATCTTTAAATTTTATCATTTTAAATTTCAAATAAGATAAATGCCAACTGCCATAAACCACATCAACAAAAGCTCTTTGGTGGTCCTGAAATATATATATTTGAGAACTGTTAATCCAGGCAATATACGGAAGAAGTAAAAGCTAAAGTTCTGGGATCAGAGGTCCTGGATTAAATTCTTAGCACTAACTTGTGACAAAATGAATGACTGTGATCAAGTCAATTAATCTTTGGTTTCAGTTCCTTCACCTGTAAAATGGCCACAATTAAAATATCTACCTCAAAAGGTTTCTGTGAGAAATAAATGAGGGTAAACGTAACTGTTGCTTCTGTTACTATAATTATTTACTTTAAAGTGCGTAAGATGAATCAATCAATATTTGAAGACTATGCATTTTAAAAACTAAATTCTAGGGGTCAATTGTACAAATTTAAGTTTCAGGCTCTATAATAAAACCACCACAGTTCTCTCAGTTTCCCCCAGAAACCTCTGCCCACTAAAATTCCTTCATTGAGATGTTTCCACCGTTTGGGAGACCCTCAGTTACCTAGTAGGGTCTGGGGACAGTCACTGACATTTGGAGTTTCAATCATCAGCCTGACAGGGTAAATCCTGTCAATGTTTTCTAATTCTAGAATTCAAAACCAGAAAAAGAAAGTGAAAGAAAGTGGTCCAAATTAGCTCACTAAACAAATTGTGATTAATAAAAACAAGGCTTGGGTTGTAAATGATAAACAATGTACGTCAAACCAATGTCTAAGTAAGTTATTTTTGTCGTCATTATTGCCATTCTGACAAGGATTGTATAATCATAAAGCAAATTATCCCAAGCTCATGTTTTTCTTTGTAGGTGTTTGTCTTCTACCAGCAGATTATACTACTCTTCTCTATAATCTTCAATGGCTATCCCTTGCCAATTAAGTAGTCCACTCATCTTAGCATGGCATCCAAGGTACTCACTGGGCTGACCACATGCTAAATGCCTGTTTCCTTCCCATAAAACCCCCTCAATCTTTCTTTCTAGTCACACCTAACTATTCATTGTTCCCTGAAAAAGCCATAGGCTTTCCCACCAGTATTTACCCAACTGCCTTTAAAGGGTTAAGAAACAGTAAACAGATTTTTCCCTACAGGACTTCTGTCAACCTCCCAGGAAAGGAATTCAGTATACTGTATCAAAACTCAAGACCTTCAGGTTCAGTGAAGTTATATAACTCACCCAAGGTCACACAGCTAGCTAGTGAATGCTGACACCAATATTCAAACCCGGATCTAAGTGACTTTAAATTCTCTTTCTGCTAACTGCTCTGTTCCGGTAAAGTTCAACACTTGAAGCTAGTGTGAGTAGGCAGGGCTCAACAAATGACCATCTGAAGAGTGGAGGAGACGTCCCCTCTCCTCTCTCTCCTGTATCCTACTTTGATATACTTGATATTGACTACAAAACTGATCAAATACGCAGTTTGCAAAACAGCTACCCCCACAACTATAAAAATTAAGCGTGGCCTATTTTTTTAATATGCAAGTATGAAAATGATGGGGAAGATGGCGTGACTCTTTTTTGACTACTATTCTTCTAAAAATATAACCTTTGGCTAACTTGGTTACAGAAGCAGATTTAGCTCTCAGTTAGCAGTGGGATATCTGGACTGATCTCTCTGTGTCCCCTGAAAGAAGCAGCAGCAATAGCATGAAGCTACACGTCTTCAAAAAAAGAACAGAAGAGAGAAGGGGCCTCGTGTCTTTTAACTGATAATAGTATAATTAACAGCTCCCCAAATTACTTTGATGAGCTACTTGGAGATTATATTCGCTATAGTTTTCTCAAACAGTTCTTTTATTTACATTGTACTAATGAGAAAAGCTAAAAAAAAAATTAGATTCCTTTTGCTGTTTGTCTTAGTAAGAGTGTTAAACTGCATTTCATTTCATAATAAATATAACTATTTCCATTTATAGATTGCAGTTGTAAACAATAATGTAAATAATTATTCCCAAAAGGCTAAAAAAAAACCCAAAAACAGGGTAATAGATGCTTAACTATTTACATAAAAATATAAAAGTAGCCGGACTCAGTGGCTCAGCCTATAATCCCGCGCCTCTGGGAGGCTGAGGTGAGTGGATTGCCTGACCCCGCGGGTTCGAGACCCACCTAGGCAGCGAGACCTCATCTCTACAATAAATCAAAAAATCAGCCGGGTGTGGTAGCGCATGCCTGTAATTCCGGGTACTTGGAAGGCTGAGGCGCAAGGATCGCCGGAGCCCAGCAGGTCGAGGCTGTGGTGGCCGGGAGCAGCCACTGCACTCCAGTCTGGGCAACAGAGTGAGACTCCAACTAAACAAACAAACAAAAAAAAAGTGTGTGTGTGTGTATATATATATATATATATATATATATATATATATATATATAGGAGCTGTGAACCACTTCTCTTGCTATGACCCTGGGCAGAGCCAGCACCTTCTCCTGCAGAGACAACTTAGACAGCCATCACTCACATCCACTGCTGTTCCATCTCCACAAAAGTCAGCGTCATCTTTTAAACACAGAAATCAGATCACGCCACTTCTCTGTACAGAATTCTCCAAAAGCTCCCTGGTGGATGACACTCAGAGTGGAACCCCCACATGGACTAAGACTGGCCCCACCTACCTTTCCCCAGCCCAAACCTCTGGCCTCAAAGGCCTTCTCCCCACTCCAACAAGTGAGCCTTGTTTCTGCTTTATCTTCTTTTTGCTTGGATTTTCGCTTGACTAATTCATGTCCCTTCCTGAGAGAAGCCTCCCTAGACCATCCCTGTCTAAAGTGGCACCCCTATCCTCCAGCCCATCACTCTCTGCCCCTTCCCATGCTTTATTTTCTTGACAGCATGTACTGACATTTTTGCAATTGCATGATTGCTGTCTATCTGTCCTATCAGTAGGATAGCATAACAGTAGGGATGTTGTCTCTGCCATCTGGTTTGCCACTGTGTCTCCCTGAGGTTCAGATGTGACTGGCACGGGGTAGGCAAGGCACTCAAAAAGTACTGAATAAATGATTTCTGGCTTTTGAAGATTTTTCTCTCTTCTCTGAACACATATAAAACGCAATTTTCACAGTAACTCAAAGTTTCCTTATCTTGGTCTCTTGTTGTTGCATATAGACTTAAGCCAAGTGTTTTGTACTTATTTTGCATCCAGAGAGCTACAGGACATAGCATTTTTTTTCACAACATGAATGATACTTAAAACTTGCTAACATGGCTCAACTTTCAATCTATTGAAAAAGGGACAGAGTTACTTATATTATCATGGCATATAAGCTATTATTTCGACATTGTGAGGCATTCTCTCACAAGATATGATAAAACTTAAGACCCATTAAAAAAGATGCAAGAAAATCTGTAAAGAGTAATATATTGTTTAGACAAATGTAAACATTTGTTTTAAACAATAATTTCCACTGACTTGGTTCCAAGTAGCCTTCTACTGGCTCTTTGTTACATGCATACACTACAGAGTGAAAATAAAATTCAATATTGATTTTTAAAACCTTGTTTACATTATCATTAACTCACTACCACCATTAGCAAATAGCCATTAAAGTCAAACAAAATACTCAAAAGTCTGAATAAGAAGTTTTAGTTTTATATATCATGAGAGAATTCCAAAGTATCTGCATTTATTCACTGAACAAATAAAATCAGACAGCCAGAATAAGGCCATTTCCTAGGCCCTATGATTTCTATATCTTTGGCCCTAGTCAAAATTTTTCATCTTGCAGTCGTTAAATAACTATAATAATGGTCACACTGTAACAAATATTTGGCTAGGCTAGTGACTAGCTAATTAAACCTTTTCCAGAGTGCAATAATTTAAAGCAAAGGGAATCTTGTCTGACAATTACAGAAATTAAAATATTCCAGGAAGTTTGGTAATTTATTGAGGGTGAAAAATCTTCCAAAAACAAAGTAGCAGCATGTCATCCATCACCTTCATCTACCGTATACACAGTAGCCTACAGTCCATTGTACATGTTTTTCTGGTGTCAATAAAAACCATTTAACCATAGTTATTATTCCAGGATTATATTTAACAGTATTAGCAGTACTTTTTTAATATATTAAAAAGTTTACTATTTACAGCACTCAGAACATGGCCTAACATCCCCTCCTATACTTTACAAACACTAGCCAACATTCTCTACCTTGTGTTGTATGGACCTTGAACATTACTGCAATCAAATAAAACCGACTAAGCACAACATAGCTATAGACCTTTTAACTTTTTGGCCTAAGGACCAGTACAATCCAAGTGGTTGCCTGTGTTGATGACTTGATGTCCTGCAACAGAGTCAATGTGTAGAATGCCAGGTTCTATGTTATCACAGAGCTGCAACTGCCAAGAGGCAGGGGAGGGAAGATGCTGTGGCTGTCCTTAAAATACCTTCTTCTGCAGAAAACCCTGCAGACACAGGCCTTCAGGACAAGTCACTTGTTTTACGGCAGAAGGGACATTTCTTTCAATAAGAGCATATTTAGAAAATAAGCACAAATTGGTAGTGAAGATTTATCAGGTTTGAAGCATTTACAAAAATAAGGACACTGAAACCATGCTCTGTTTTTACTGCAACCCCGTCCAAAAACGAGCAATTACAGATTCCTTCATGTGGCCCGTCAGAGTGCTAAGAATACACCACTACCACTACCCATCACAACATATTTTGTTAGACTTTGCTCCCATCACTTAAGCAGTTGTAATCTATACTATGAGAGACTGAGGGGAGGAGGAGGAGTAAAATAAAACCTAAAAACATTCGATGCTTTATACAGAGCTACACCACTCCAATTATTTATCATTTGCGTAATAAAAATGCTACATCAGTAATTTTCGAGTAAATGTCAGTAGTGAAAGATTCTGAATAGGGGGGAAAAAAAAGACAAAAACAAACAACAAATATATCATTTCTTCTTGTCACTCTTCTTTCTGTATTTAGAAAAGGACAATATTTCCATTTGCATTAGCTCCTGTCCTAGCAGGTTTTACAAGGTTGAAAGAACTCCAGCTGTGGTAGGCCAAGGCCCGTTCTGGCTGCGTGCTTTCAGCTTTCATGAGATTTCATCTCATTCTGAGAATATGAAGCGATCTTCAGTATTAAAGAACCAGCTTCAGACAGCAATTCTATGAGCTCTTTTGCACAGCAACATTTAAGGGCATTCGTATTTAGGCCACGTGTCAGTTCTTTATCGACATCTGGAAAATCCTTCCTGCTTTATAAACAAAGTCAGTGACACAGGCCAGGTCGTCAGGATTTCAAGTCCTGTTCAAGGACAACACAAAAGTGCCAAACAGCGCTGACTGGTCTAGAAAAACGCCTTCGAATCAGTGGCAAAATCACGTTTTCTGTACAAAGACATCTGAGTGAAAACGTCTTTGGAAAAGCCAAGGGACATGCAGTCGTTGTGACGGCGGGAGAACAGCAATCTCAACACGGTCCTCGTAAAGCTCAGGTCCCAAGTGCACTGGGGGGGGGGGGGGGGGG
>NW_007217804.1:0-840 GCF_000164805.1 Carlito syrichta
CTTACATGTGTGAACAAAAGCGTGGGTATGGGTATTTAGTTCATTTGTTTCTAAAATTGTCTTGCTAGCTGTTAAAAGCACTGTATCTAGGGCATGGTGGATCACACCTATAATCCCAGCACTTTGGAAAGCCAAGGTGGGAAGATTGCTTGAGCCCATAAGTTTGAGACCAGCCTAGGCAACATAGTGAAACCTCATGTCTACAATCCATTTGAAAAATAAGCCGAGTGTGGTGGCACACGCCCGCAGTACCAGCTACTCATGAGGCTGAGGTAGAAGCATCCTCTGAACCCAGGAGATGAAAGTTGCATTGAGCCATGATCATGCCACTGCTCACCAGCCTGGGTGACAGACTGACTCACAAGAATAAAAATAAAAGCACTATGTCTAAATAAATTGACAAAATGCATACTTTTATTTCTTTCCAAGAAAATCATAGGATTTAGGGTGACATATCACCAGTTTGTACTATTTGCTAAAATGTACATAAAGATATTTCAAACCATAGGAGGAGACTTTATTTTCATCCCCACCACTATCCAGACCCTGCTTTTTTGCTTCTAGTTTTAGTTGAAGAAAATTCAAGCATCTGCTTTTGGGTGCATAAGTCAGTAGAGAGTTAGAGGCAAACCCTGTGTAGGTCAGTTTGGGTAACTATGAAGGACAAGGGAATTAAACTGAATTTTTTAGTTAAATGTTTTCTCTGCAATTTCTCCTGCATGTATTTGGTATAGAATAATTTTTAAAAATCTATGTAAGGGTTTTCTTTGAAACATCCAAGGAATTATATTTTCACTCAGTCACTATGATAAATGGTTTAGTGATATTGAACAAAAAAAC
>NW_007217805.1:0-6664 GCF_000164805.1 Carlito syrichta
TTGTGATTTAATTGGGATTGTTCTTCCTCATGCCTGAGGAAACACCTGGTGGGTGGGGGACGCCCCTCCTGCACCTGGCTTTGTGTTCACATGAAAGACTCGCGAGACTGTGTAAAATTTGGGGATAAATACCCGCTGTAACTTCCAATAAATGGCTTCTGCTCAATCCATTGAACAGTTGTTCATTTTCTTTCTTTCTCTTTCTTTCTCTTTATATCTATCCCTCCATCTTTCTTTCTTTTAATATCTATCCTTCCTACAGAATCGGCTTCTGCACTAGACAGAGTCTAGTCTCTTTCTTTCTCCTCTTGTCTCTCTCTTTCTTTCTCTTTATTTCTCCAGAATAATCGCTGACACCACCACACCTTTCAGGGACCCTCTAAATCTCTCTGCAGGGGCTGGCCCTCCACAACAAAGTGTTCACTTGCTACATAGTGATTTAAAAATTGTCTATTTTGGGGGGGGCATCTCATTCCATTGCCTAGGCTAGAGTGCAGTGGCACACTCAGACCACCCCAGTGTTGATCCACTGGGCTCAGGTGATCCTTCCAAGTAGCTGGAACTACAGGTGTGCACTACCATGCCTGGCTAATTTTTGATTTATTGTAGAGATGAGGTCTCACCAAGTTGCCCAGGCTTGTTTAGAACCCATGGGCTCAGGTAGTCCTCTCACTTTGACCTTCCAAAGTGCTGGGATTACAGACTACAGCCACCACATCCCGCCTAAAAACTGTCTTTTATAGCCAGTTCTTATCTGATTTTACCAGAACTGAATGTATGATGTGCAAAGAAAGAAAGCCGTATGATAAAAACATAACTCAGGAAGAGAGGGAGAGGAACCTCCTTTTAAAACTATTCCCTCCATTATGGAAATAGCCTCACAATGCTAAGTACCAGCCCCTGTATACTCTCTAATTCTAAGCATTTCTCTTTATTGCTTAAGTAGTTACATTTTTGGGTGCCACAGACCTTTTATTTTAAGAGAAGTATATGTTTTACTGAAATTTTTTTGGCTTTACCTTATAATAAAGGAATGAAAATAAATTACACTTAAGGATTTATGCTCTACATGTGCTTTATTTGTCATTACCTGTAAACAATCTTTGCCTTTAGAATATGGATAATAATTCAACAATAATTATGTAATCATATGCATTCAAATTCTAATTTATAGAAAGTTTTCTCATTTCTTTTTTACAGTCTATAACTAACAAATTCTGATACAGCAAATCGTGTAATAAACATGGTATTACTAATGCTAGGAATTTCAGTTAAAAGCCAACTTTGATTTTTGAATTTGTGTATTATATATTCAAATATATATGTGCATACATATTAATACATATATGCACACACATGTGTTTGTACAATGCACACCATAAGACAACTGATTACTAGGAATCAAAGTCATATTTTGTCCCCACAAGTTTAGGAGGCAAAGGCAGCAAACATATACTATTTATTTATATATTGGTACTGTTCTTGCATTCTCATTTTAAATTTTGTGTGAAGTGAAAGCGATAGTATAATGAAACCAGGCTATAATTTTTAGAATGCTAATAATAACATGCATTTTTATTGTATTGTATACATATATAAAACACTTTCAAAAAATTCTTAATAAGAAAGTTCCTACTTCCTCTACTGTGCTGCTCTTTCAATATCTTCTTTCCTAGATCCTCACTTCTCATACCTACTTACTCTGATTGTCAACCCAGGATTGAATGTCAATCCGAAAGGACATATCTTGTTGTAAATTCTGATATAAAGAATATCTGGCTAGAAGCCTTATCCCCTGGATCCCGGTCCTGAGAATGAGGCAGCTGATACCTCTAATGAATTGGTAAAGAAGGAGACAGGGTTTAAGTGAAACTATGGATTTGGGGACATATGTGTGCATACCACTTTCATCCTGTTTTGCTTTTTAGTGTCTGTTCCTTTATGTTTTGGTGGAGCTGGTGTAAGTTGTTGAGTTTTCTGGTGGAAGAGGCAGGCATATTTGAGGATGAGGTTGAGGTTTGCATCAGGGAAAGTGGGAGGTTCACATAATTGGGAACTTTTATAAAGAAAGTGACATTGAGATGGACAGAAACTGAATGAAGCACTTGTGTAGTATGGTTCCTTATATTAAATTCCCTATACATGTGAAATTTTCTTGCTGTTGTGACATGACATCCAAGATTTGTATTTAAATTTTGTTTGACAGTGGTAGAATAAAGCCCCTTAAAAACTCAGAGAAACCAGAATTTGTCATAAGAAATCAATTATTTCTTACTACTGGAATAATAAATTTAAAATAAAATTGAATTTATATGCACTGAAGATGAAGCGATGTAAAGCATGAAAGAGCAAAACAAATCTTATGGCAGGTAACAGCTGACGATTGCAGTGAGGTCTTCCATTCTGTAAACACTTTTCCACATTGCTTCTGAGTTTCCAACACCCTGCAGCCTTCCCTCTGCTCAGTTACTATGAGGAACTGCCACCAACCCTTGGCAAGGAAGCAGTGGGAGGGAATCACAAAGGCAAATGTCCCAAAGCCCTCGAGGAGCACCGGCTACAGAACTGACAAGCAAAGTGAGATCTCTGGTAAACTGACATCGTGTGTGAGAGAATAGTGATCATAGCAATTCTTGACATGGATAGAATGACAATAAATATGAAACATCAATATTTATTAATTTATTTGCTTTTCTCCTCATAATTCTGTGTGCTAGGTAGGGTAAGTACTAAAATGATTAGTGTAAGCCTGGAGAAATCAAGTTATTTGCCTAAGACCATGCCTACCACAAACTGCAGCTCAATAATGAGAATGTGTGAATGTCTTCTGGATTATAATCATGATAATAGACTAGAGGCAATTCCTGAACTAGTTATTGTTAAGAGAAGTCCTGGCTTGTTTAGTGAGACGAGTGGAAACAAGGTATGCTTTTGAAGTTAGAAAGATGATATGACAACTTTTTCTCATTCTTGCATACAAAAAAGAAAACTTCATACTTTTTAATAGGCCAAATTTTATGATATTAAGACATGTTCATCAGTCATGTAAAGTGACCAATTTTCCAAACCACCACTTAGGAAGCTTACATTTGCATGTCTCTAGCACTGATACTCAAGAGGCCTGAAGTTGTGATATTTCTAAGTTTTGATTAAGCTTCCTGAAAGGGTAAACAGAGGCAAGGTGGGCCAGTGCCATAGGAAAGAAGCAAGGATTTTCAACACAGAGAAAGTAAAGTTTATTATCCACTTTCCACAAACAGAAAGGGGCCATCACTTACAGGCGAGCGTGGCCTCGAAGGCTGGGAAGCTGGGTATATTTAAGTCTCTTTTTGGACTAAGAAGAAAGTCCAGAGATTGCATTCTTTGATGTAGATAACAGAAGTCATATAAGTCTTATTTCTAGACATTCCCAGGCACCGATATTTTATGATTCCAGGTGGTGGACTGTAGGCTGTTTATGGAAGACTGCTAACAATACATCATTTCCAGAAGCATAGATGCCTAGAAGAATAGTTAGGACTAGACATGCTTAAGGGGCTAGAAATAATTACCAGGTCCTAACCCTGGGATACCAGTTTTCCTTCTTGCTAATGATTAAGAGGTTAAAAGAATAGGCTGGTCAACAGAAAGGCTCAGCAATATATGATAAGACTAGGGCCAAGAAAAAATGGTCGCACTACTACTAGAATTATTTTTTACCGAGTTCTTCCATTCTAAGGCTCTTGGGGTTCCTACCTTTCACTTTCTTTTTGTGGAGGGTGTGTCTTTTCTATCCTGGGGCTTTTAAAGAGTAACATGCAATTACTCATTGAGGATTTAGGTATATATGTAACAACCTGCTACTTAAAAGTTTAGAGTTGAAGTTTTATACAGTTAAAAGAAATGGAGCGAAGCTATTATGAGAGTTTTCTCCCAAGGAGCACACATAACCCAAGTCAGAAGGCCCATTCCTCCCTTAACATGTGTGAACAAAAGCGTGGGTATGGGTATTTAGTTCATTTGTTTCTAAAATTGTCTTGCTAGCTGTTAAAAGCACTGTATCTAGGGCATGGTGGATCACACCTATAATCCCAGCACTTTGGAAAGCCAAGGTGGGAAGATTGCTTGAGCCCATAAGTTTGAGACCAGCCTAGGCAACATAGTGAAACCTCATGTCTACAATCCATTTGAAAAATAAGCCGAGTGTGGTGGCACACGCCCGCAGTACCAGCTACTCATGAGGCTGAGGTAGAAGCATCCTCTGAACCCAGGAGATGAAAGTTGCATTGAGCCATGATCATGCCACTGCTCACCAGCCTGGGTGACAGACTGACTCACAAGAATAAAAATAAAAGCACTATGTCTAAATAAATTGACAAAATGCATACTTTTATTTCTTTCCAAGAAAATCATAGGATTTAGGGTGACATATCACCAGTTTGTACTATTTGCTAAAATGTACATAAAGATATTTCAAACCATAGGAGGAGACTTTATTTTCATCCCCACCACTATCCAGACCCTGCTTTTTTGCTTCTAGTTTTAGTTGAAGAAAATTCAAGCATCTGCTTTTGGGTGCATAAGTCAGTAGAGAGTTAGAGGCAAACCCTGTGTAGGTCAGTTTGGGTAACTATGAAGGACAAGGGAATTAAACTGAATTTTTTAGTTAAATGTTTTCTCTGCAATTTCTCCTGCATGTATTTGGTATAAGAATAATTTTTAAAAATCTATGTAAGGGTTTTCTTTGAAACATCCAAGGAATTATATTTTCACTCAGTCACTATGATAAATGGTTTAGTGATATTGAACAAAAAAACGAGGAGGAAAGAACAACTGCAATTCAGAGGTAATGATATTATTACTCTACCCTGGGTACACCTCAAAAATGCAACCAAAGAATTTCTTTAAAACAATTAGTCTATATTTTACAGCTTTATTTATTAAAATAATCACCAGTACCAAAGTGGTTCATTTGGTCACACATGGAAGCTGGTTTAAAAATATATTCCTTAGTACTGTCGTTAAATTCTGGTTTTTTATTCTAATATTATCAATATGGAATCCTTGAACACTGTACACAATTTGAATAGATGATATTGATAGGAAATAAAATCCATGTGTCCAAGAACAATAATAGAGGACCAATCCACCAGTGGTATAACTTTGTCAAATAGTTAACTGAACAGAGAATTATATGTCTGGTTCATAAGTTGAATTCAATGAAGCAGTTTGGTATTCACTCATGCTTGGAATGAGTCTTGTAATAGTCTTGTAAGATAAGATTTGGGCTTTTACCATGAGACAGCATTCCTATATTGCTACCTTAAAAATGAAGGGAATCCTTTAAATTAATTATTAGCAGTAGGCTTTTTTGCTGAACACACTCTAAAATGTTACAGAGGTTTTAAATATTTTATTAGATATTATTAATATTTGCCCAAGTTAAAACACATTGTAGTGGTTTCAGGCAAATATTCTAGGCAGTACTTTTAAGACTGTCCATTCTTTTGTATATTTGTTGGGCTGTGTAAATGGCATACAAAAAAGTGCTCATTTCCCTTTCTCTGTGTTTACAACTTTCTAAGTAAAATTACTTGCCTTTAAGAGTGCAATTGTGCTTAGACTTTTAGACCAACTGCCAAAAGCCAATGTTATTTTCTTGAGATACCTTTTTGAAATGTTACACTAAATTGAACATTTCTCATCCAATAAAATGACAACTTATAATTTAGTAGTGTGTATAGCCCCAAGCATTCTTTGGTCATCTACTTCCTGCAGTTCAGTACATAGATAATAAGATCTCTCATTTTTTGTATGCTATGAGGTAGAATCCCCCTTTGACCTTGAATGTTAGGTAATTCAGATGAATCTTTTCTCTTTTTTAAAGGTGTATACTTCAATTATACTTCTCTGGAGTGGCAGGGTCATTTGTCCTATTCTGGGAAGGGGGATTGGTAATGGTAAGGTAACAGTTAAGCAGAAAATTGAGAGCAGTTAGTCTCTTCTTTCCAGTCTAGGGGACAAGACATTCAGCTGACTAAGACACAGAGAGATAAGAAAGTGGTATGATAGGACAGAAAATATAGAAACTTTGGAGTTGACCAAAAAAAGGTTCAACTCTCACTTTCACCATAGAAGGATGTGTAACCTTGGGCAAAGATTCTAAGTCACAGTTTCCTCAACTAAACAGTGGCAATGGTGATCATGTGCAGCTCCTCTGGTCATTACCACCACTTTGTAAATGGTTTGGGTCATATGACACTCATGGCTCCCTACATACTGCCTTTCTCTGTCAATTTTGGTTCACAATTGGCATTCAAAGAAACACTTGGATATTATTTTATCTCTGCTATTTGAATGAGAAAAATAGTAATAGATTTGAAAATATGTTAATGCAGCCATAATATGACTACAAGATCACAGCTCTTTCCCAAGTTCACCAAATAGCAATCCTGAGGCCTGGCAACATGTAGGGAGGAACCACAGTGAGGCAAGCAGATATTTTGTCTCCAGCTACTTACTTCCTTTACAAAAGACCCAGAGAGAATCTCTGCTTCCTGAGTTGAAGATACTTAAAAAGTGAATTGCACAATTTTCACCTATTGAGCACTTAATAGATTTTAATTAGAGGATATATATTTTCACCCCAAGTAGCCTACGTGGGTTACATGAAAATTACCTTATT
>NW_007217806.1:0-574 GCF_000164805.1 Carlito syrichta
ATGGGGTGAAGACATTTTACTTTTTATTTTACACCTTTCTGTAGGGTTGAGGCATCACTTGCATAAATAACACAAGACATGTAATATAGACCAGGCTGATGCAAAAGTTCGTAGCGTTTTTCCACTGGCCCATGGAATACAAGCATGGTTGTTGATTGGTCACGGTTCATCACATTTGCCAATTCCCGAGCTGACTGATGTGGCTCATCATCGATTAAAGCATTTAAACAGTCTTCATCAAAGCCCGATAGCCTTTCTGAATCTGAAGAATCACTCAAGTCCAAGTGGCTCCTCCCTGAAACGACAGGACCATTTTCTTACTGTGCTTTCCCCGATGGCATTACGCCTCATACACGGCACAAATGTTTCAAGCTGCCTCCACTGCCTTTATTCCTCTGTTAAACTCAAATAGAAGAATATGTCGGAAGCGTTCTTTTTTTCCCCCCACTTAACGCTCCATCTTCTTTATCCCACAAACAGGACTAACTTTCTTCAGATCTGCAAAATGCTAGGCGCATTCACAAGCACAACATTGTCACTCCAAATGACAAACCACAAATCATCTCCCAACCCC
>NW_007217807.1:0-411 GCF_000164805.1 Carlito syrichta
CACCTACTGTATGCCAGACTCTGCTGTTCTGAATTATCTTGTTAAATAGTGAGAGCATGGCTCCTTGTCATCTTCACGAAGGAATGTGTTATGATAGAGGAAGATAGGGTTCTCCTGCTGGCCTTAGTTAGAAGAATGAATATTGCTGGGCTCGGTGGCTTATCCTGTAATTCCGCGCCTTTGGGAGGCTGAGGTGAGTGGATTGCCTGAGCCCGCGGGTTCGAGACCTGCCTGGGCAGCGAGACCTTATCTCTACAATAAATCAAAAAATTAGCCAGGCATTGTAGCGCATGCCTGTAATTCCGGCTACTTGGAAGGCTGAGGCGGAAGGATCGCCGGAGCCCAGCAGTTTGAGGCTGCGGTGTCCGGTAGCGGCCACTGCACTCCATTCTGGGTGACTGAGTGAGACTC
>NW_007217808.1:0-851 GCF_000164805.1 Carlito syrichta
ATATTGATGGGTCTGACAGAACCCAACTTATAATGGGAAATTCTGGATGAATAATCACTTGGTGTCCTAGGGTCACATGCTCTATCCTTACCAGTATCCAGTACATTCCAAGTATTATTTGACTGTTTGTTTGCTTTTAAAGACTTTTAATTA
Source organism: Carlito syrichta (assembly GCF_000164805.1). Classification (NCBI taxonomy): domain Eukaryota; kingdom Metazoa; phylum Chordata; class Mammalia; order Primates; family Tarsiidae; genus Carlito; species Carlito syrichta. The sequence continues at coordinate 154 of NW_007217808.1, forward strand.
CCCACTTTGTAAGACATGGACTTGCTCCAGAACTCCAGGGACTCATATTGTGTTTCTCCCACCAAGGCTTTCTACAAACCTCACATGGCACCTTTTCCCTGACTGTTACCTCCAAAACCATAGATTCTGCAGTCATATGGCTCTAGCAGCACTACTGCTTTGCATGTTTTCCTGTTACAGAGGTTTTTCCTGCTCTGTACCCCACCCAAGCTGATAGCTTTACTTTTCACCTTGTATGTGACCTGCAGAAGTATTTCAATATATGAAATATGCTCCCTGCAGAGCCTAACTGTCATAAAATTAATGAAATCCATGTCCAGGTGTTTTGACAAAAACTTAAGCCTAGAATAGAGCTACAGCTCGGCACTGATCATTGATGTTTGCCCATTTTTCTACTTCCTTATAGTGGATTACCACCCATAAGTCAGGTAGACCCAGTCATGAAGTGAAGAACTAATCTTCCTTAATTGTTTCTATATAAAACATCTTTAACATTGGGAATTCTCAAGTTTTCCATTTAAGGTATTTTTCGGATCTTGCATTCTGGTGAAACTACTGATGTCAGCTAGGCTCAGGCCCTTTCCGAGGACTGACTCAACCAAAGCATGCAGTTTCCATATCCTGATGTTTTCACCCCTACCTTGACCAGTTAGTGATTCCAATCTTTCAGTCCCTTGTCTGTCACAATTCCCTTAAAA
>NW_007217809.1:0-951 GCF_000164805.1 Carlito syrichta
CATATCTTTAGGGAAAAGTTGTAAGTGTATGTTGATTTTCATCCTTGAGAATGTGAACTGATTTTGATTCTTTGTAATTGGGACAGAAAACAAAAGAATTTGCAAAACCAGTGGACACATACTGTGTACCTGGGATCATATTAATCTCTTCTAACAAGTGTACAGTATCTGGCATCATGGTTATGATTTAAGCTATCACATACTTAAGTTTGTGGTCTATAGTCACCATCCAGTATCTACTCCATTTTTGCAGGGGCCAGACTGGTGGTTTAAGTAAAGATATGAGGGACACCACCACTTCTGCATCCTCCAAATCCTTAATGATAGTAATAATTTTGGCCACCTTTAAAATGTAATACTGGTTTGAATTTACTATTTTCATCTGGGATTGGGGGAGGGTGGAGACAACTCTTATCTTGTAAGCCAGAGACCCAAGTATGTGGATCATTCCAATTGTCAAATATGCCAATCTAATTATATATTTGGGAACAGGGAAATAGGCGTTAGGTGGATTTATGGACCCAGTAGACCCACGACAAGTCAAACTTTGGCCAGATTTTCACTGATTATCTAGCCTCCAGTATGCCTCCAACCTAACAGAGGAGTCAAGACTTTTGCTTACCTCTTCTTTTTCAGAACTGAGTTACATACCTACTAGCTGCAAGAGAGGCTAGAAAAGTGAATATTCTAAAATTATGAGTAGCAAAGTAAATTATCAACCCAAACACAATCTAAATTCTCTAAGTAAGGAAGAAGTCAAAGATGTTCAGTAGGTAGCCAGATTGTTTACAACAGCAATGCCTGTTAGATACAAAGAATTATTTTTTTTATATTCCACATTATTTTTTATACTTCAGGCACACTTAACCAGTTTAGGAGAACTACAGCAATGTTCAATATTGTTTCATTTAAGGTAATGTTTACAAAATATTGGCGTCTCCAAGCATCAGT
>NW_007217810.1:0-759 GCF_000164805.1 Carlito syrichta
GGAGTCAAGACTTTTGCTTACCTCTTCTTTTTCAGAACTGAGTTACATACCTACTAGCTGCAAGAGAGGCTAGAAAAGTGAATATTCTAAAATTATGAGTAGCAAAGTAAATTATCAACCCAAACACAATCTAAATTCTCTAAGTAAGGAAGAAGTCAAAGATGTTCAGTAGGTAGCCAGATTGTTTACAACAGCAATGCCTGTTAGATACAAAGAATTATTTTTTTTATATTCCACATTATTTTTTATACTTCAGGCACACTTAACCAGTTTAGGAGAACTACAGCAATGTTCAATATTGTTTCATTTAAGGTAATGTTTACAAAATATTGGCGTCTCCAAGCATCAGTGAGGCCATATCATAAATATTAGTGTCCATGTGACTCTAAACAATATTTCTGTCTCCAGCTTTTCCATGTTTCAGAATCACATTTCCCCAAGTTAATATGAATTGTCAAGAACATTTCTGTTTTGATCTGTCTATAAAAGAAAGAGCAAGCTTTTCATTCACCTAGGATTATGTGCTTTTGACTTTTTTCAGTTGCAAAATTTCTTTTTATGAATTGATGATGATTGTACCTTGTAATTAAATAATTTATTTATTTAATATTCTCAACTGGAAAAATAAGTCTGCCAAACATATGTAACATCAAAACTTAACCCTTAAGAGTAAAGAGAAGATGATACAAAATTGCCTGGGTCCAAAAGTACAAAATAACCTGTTCTTTACTTTGGTTTAACTGTATGTTTCAAATTATT
>NW_007217811.1:0-2047 GCF_000164805.1 Carlito syrichta
ATATTGTTTCATTTAAGGTAATGTTTACAAAATATTGGCGTCTCCAAGCATCAGTGAGGCCATATCATAAATATTAGTGTCCATGTGACTCTAAACAATATTTCTGTCTCCAGCTTTTCCATGTTTCAGAATCACATTTCCCCAAGTTAATATGAATTGTCAAGAACATTTCTGTTTTGATCTGTCTATAAAAGAAAGAGCAAGCTTTTCATTCACCTAGGATTATGTGCTTTTGACTTTTTTCAGTTGCAAAATTTCTTTTTATGAATTGATGATGATTGTACCTTGTAATTAAATAATTTATTTATTTAATATTCTCAACTGGAAAAATAAGTCTGCCAAACATATGTAACATCAAAACTTAACCCTTAAGAGTAAAGAGAAGATGATACAAAATTGCCTGGGTCCAAAAGTACAAAATAACCTGTTCTTTACTTTGGTTTAACTGTATGTTTCAAATTATTTGAAGTACACAGACTAAAAACTGTTTCTTCCATATCACTTAATTCATACCAAGTTTCCTAATGGACAGAAGTTCTTCATTCTGCTTTTTCAGATTACCCCCCATTTAATGAACCCCTTTCAACCAGAAGAAAATAACTTCCTTTTAAAGCCATTCTGTTTCATTTACCTCTCTTGTGGTCACTTAGACCCACAGATACTTTCTTTTGTCTTATAAGAACGGTTGTTGAACATTCTGATTTTTGGATGCCTGATGGATTGCTTGGTGTGTCAAAAAAAAAATGGAGCTTTCAATTATGAGGGATAAAGAGGGGAAGTTTGAAAGAAGCTATTACCTTTGTCTGTCTTCAGGGTGGAGTATCTAAAAAAATCAGATAATGTACACTGTAAAAATTACACTGCTTTTAGAAATTTCATTCTGCATTATTAAGCTAAAATAATTTCTAGCTCTTTTAGCATAAAGTTTGAGGACCAGAGCAAATCCTTGGTTACTCTGACATAGGTATGCGTTCTACCCCAAGTAGAAAAGCAGGAACAAAAAAAAAGTGCTTCTCATCACACCTATATTACTCCTTGCCTCAAATTGATTTTGTAAAATTTGATGGGTATAATGAACTCTAGATGTATGATAGTTAAATTATAGCAGACTTGTACCAAGTAGTTAAAACATTTCTTTCATCTAAATACCACTTTAAAATTACTATAGACCTGCTGTTATCCACTGACTCATTTGATTTTTCTTGATTTTCTATTAAGATGCCTGATTATGGTAGTCATTGGTACTTATCACAAATTTGTAAGTTCTCTCTTCCTCTTGGCACTTGGGAAGATTGCACTTCCCTGCTTACTTAAAGTTAGGTGTGATCATATGACTGGTTTTGATCAATGAAAGGTGAGCAGGTGTGTCATTTCCCAGTGGAAGCATTGAGAGCCAGTTCTTACTTTGCCATATTTTATTTTTTCCTCTGTCAGAGCAACCAGCAATGTCCAAACTAGGTCCCAGAGTGAGAGTGAAAATTCAGAGCAAAGTCCCCAGACTACTTAGAATGAACATTTAATGTGAATAAAAAATAAATCCTTGCTGCTTTAAGTCACTAATATCATAACCTTGTTTATTCTGGCTAATACAATGAGGCATGGCAAGATTGAAGTGGTTTGAAACCTAGCAAGAGGATTTAATAAAAAAGTGAAAACACATTCAAGCTAGCTTGAGAAAAGTAGGCTTCAAAAGTATCATATAAACTCAAGCATAGGAAACATGACCAAGCCTTGTGGTGCTAGACACATGTTAGCCAGTCTCTTTCTTCTCCTTATTTCTCCTCTATCTTTTCTCTCTCACTCTTACTCTGTCTCACACACACATATCACATATGTTTTTCTTAACACCTCTACTTCATTATTTTCTGCTCACTTATCTATTTACATATGGCTCAGCATGGCTTCTCCCAGCAAATGGCAGTATTGTGCCCCAAATCTACATAATTCAATTTCTGGAAAAAAGAAGTTAATTGTCTAAGCTTAGATCGAGTGTCCATCTCTAGATCATTCATCTGTGACTAGGGGTAAAGGGTCATGTGAGAAGTAA
>NW_007217812.1:0-753 GCF_000164805.1 Carlito syrichta
TATAAGAACGGTTGTTGAACATTCTGATTTTTGGATGCCTGATGGATTGCTTGGTGTGTCAAAAAAAAAAATGGAGCTTTCAATTATGAGGGATAAAGAGGGGAAGTTTGAAAGAAGCTATTATCTTTGTCTGTCTTCAGGGTGGAGTATCTAAAAAAATCAGATAATGTACACTGTAAAAATTACACTGCTTTTAGAAATTTCATTCTGCATTATTAAGCTAAAATAATTTCTAGCTCTTTTAGCATAAAGTTTGAGGACCAGAGCAAATCCTTGGTTACTCTGACATAGGTATGCGTTCTACCCCAAGTAGAAAAGCAGGAACAAAAAAAAAGTGCTTCTCATCACACCTATATTACTCCTTGCCTCAAATTGATTTTGTAAAATTTGATGGGTATAATGAACTCTAGATGTATGATAGTTAAATTATAGCAGACTTGTACCAAGTAGTTAAAACATTTCTTTCATCTAAATACCACTTTAAAATTACTATAGACCTGCTGTTATCCACTGACTCATTTGATTTTTCTTGATTTTCTATTAAGATGCCTGATTATGGTAGTCATTGGTACTTATCACAAATTTGTAAGTTCTCTCTTCCTCTTGGCACTTGGGAAGATTGCACTTCCCTGCTTACTTAAAGTTAGGTGTGATCATATGACTGGTTTTGATCAATGAAAGGTGAGCAGGTGTGTCATTTCCCAGTGGAAGCATTGAGAGCCAGTTCTTACTTTGCCATATTTTATTTTTTCC
>NW_007217813.1:0-2047 GCF_000164805.1 Carlito syrichta
CTATTACCTTTGTCTGTCTTCAGGGTGGAGTATCTAAAAAAATCAGATAATGTACACTGTAAAAATTACACTGCTTTTAGAAATTTCATTCTGCATTATTAAGCTAAAATAATTTCTAGCTCTTTTAGCATAAAGTTTGAGGACCAGAGCAAATCCTTGGTTACTCTGACATAGGTATGCGTTCTACCCCAAGTAGAAAAGCAGGAACAAAAAAAAAGTGCTTCTCATCACACCTATATTACTCCTTGCCTCAAATTGATTTTGTAAAATTTGATGGGTATAATGAACTCTAGATGTATGATAGTTAAATTATAGCAGACTTGTACCAAGTAGTTAAAACATTTCTTTCATCTAAATACCACTTTAAAATTACTATAGACCTGCTGTTATCCACTGACTCATTTGATTTTTCTTGATTTTCTATTAAGATGCCTGATTATGGTAGTCATTGGTACTTATCACAAATTTGTAAGTTCTCTCTTCCTCTTGGCACTTGGGAAGATTGCACTTCCCTGCTTACTTAAAGTTAGGTGTGATCATATGACTGGTTTTGATCAATGAAAGGTGAGCAGGTGTGTCATTTCCCAGTGGAAGCATTGAGAGCCAGTTCTTACTTTGCCATATTTTATTTTTTCCTCTGTCAGAGCAACCAGCAATGTCCAAACTAGGTCCCAGAGTGAGAGTGAAAATTCAGAGCAAAGTCCCCAGACTACTTAGAATGAACATTTAATGTGAATAAAAAATAAATCCTTGCTGCTTTAAGTCACTAATATCATAACCTTGTTTATTCTGGCTAATACAATGAGGCATGGCAAGATTGAAGTGGTTTGAAACCTAGCAAGAGGATTTAATAAAAAAGTGAAAACACATTCAAGCTAGCTTGAGAAAAGTAGGCTTCAAAAGTATCATATAAACTCAAGCATAGGAAACATGACCAAGCCTTGTGGTGCTAGACACATGTTAGCCAGTCTCTTTCTTCTCCTTATTTCTCCTCTATCTTTTCTCTCTCACTCTTACTCTGTCTCACACACACATATCACATATGTTTTTCTTAACACCTCTACTTCATTATTTTCTGCTCACTTATCTATTTACATATGGCTCAGCATGGCTTCTCCCAGCAAATGGCAGTATTGTGCCCCAAATCTACATAATTCAATTTCTGGAAAAAAGAAGTTAATTGTCTAAGCTTAGATCGAGTGTCCATCTCTAGATCATTCATCTGTGACTAGGGGTAAAGGGTCATGTGAGAAGTAAGCTGCTCATTTTGTGCAATAGGCAAGGCATGTTCTCTAAGAAGAAGAAATGGGCAGAGTGAAATGTTAGGCATTTTTAGTCCAAAATTCAAGACTAGTAGACTTCAAAGTCAGAAATGGAACTCAGGTGTCCTGACTTCTAATTCAGGGACTTTTTTCTATCACACCATTCTCCGCAGTTTCAAAGTATTTTATTGGAAAGAAAAGATTGGAACTAAATTGTCTGAACCCATGCAATGATAACACTTTTATAACAGAACTACTATCCATTTTATTAAAAAATAGGCATATACAGCAACACAAAAAGAGACTGGTATCACACAGAAGACATTCAGTTTTCATTAGACAAGTCAAAACCTCCTTAGATTTATAACAGTAGAATATTACTGTCTCATTCTCTTGTCTTCTTTCAATGTTTCTGTATTGAATGATCTGCCTTTGTCCTAAATCTATCTAAAAAATAATAAAAGTCTTTGATTCTCTTTTCCAACTTTCAGAGTTAAATGTATTTTTCCATACAGATATTTTTGGCTCAGTTTATATTTTTTCTAAGTTGACATTAACTCTTTAAATGTCAGTGTTCCATAACGAACTTGTAACAGTGTAAAGCTCAACTTAGTTACTTGTATTTCTTCCAAATTAATCAATACATTATTTTCATGTCTCCTCTTATATTACTCTCACCATATACATAACATTCATAAGTTTAAAATTCAATAATATCTGAAGAATATTTGCACAATTGGGGTAAGCTATTATACATTAAAAAGGCAGTGGCAACTTGCTCATAT
>NW_007217814.1:0-598 GCF_000164805.1 Carlito syrichta
CTACTATCCATTTTATTAAAAAATAGGCATATACAGCAACACAAAAAGAGACTGGTATCACACAGAAGACATTCAGTTTTCATTAGACAAGTCAAAACCTCCTTAGATTTATAACAGTAGAATATTACTGTCTCATTCTCTTGTCTTCTTTCAATGTTTCTGTATTGAATGATCTGCCTTTGTCCTAAATCTATCTAAAAAATAATAAAAGTCTTTGATTCTCTTTTCCAACTTTCAGAGTTAAATGTATTTTTCCATACAGATATTTTTGGCTCAGTTTATATTTTTTCTAAGTTGACATTAACTCTTTAAATGTCAGTGTTCCATAACGAACTTGTAACAGTGTAAAGCTCAACTTAGTTACTTGTATTTCTTCCAAATTAATCAATACATTATTTTCATGTCTCCTCTTATATTACTCTCACCATATACATAACATTCATAAGTTTAAAATTCAATAATATCTGAAGAATATTTGCACAATTGGGGTAAGCTATTATACATTAAAAAGGCAGTGGCAACTTGCTCATATTTCCATGAATAGAAGAGTGGGAGATGGGTGAGTGTTGAAAAATTACCTATTAGCCGGGCTCGGTGG
>NW_007217815.1:0-1512 GCF_000164805.1 Carlito syrichta
ATAGAAAAGAAGCTTAAAAAGACAGAACAAGGCCCTCAAGAGATGTGAGGTATATTAACACATTAGTGACCAGCACATTTTTCACTTTCCTAATATTGAGAGTGGGTAAAAATAAAATCTGGAGCTGGTTGCCACAAACTTCTGTCATTAAGCACAAGTAAAATGGTCTTTTCTAAATTGTCACCGTTTTTCACAATACAGCTGAAAGTTACAGACATATCCAGCATTTGCCTCAGATACCACTCTGACTAGCATTCCAGAATTTTATTTTTATTCAGACTATAAACCAAAAAGACAGTCTTCCATGATTATGTAAATTCACATTAGCAGCAACCAGGAATAGAATTTGGAATGATGTTAATTCACATCAGCGGCCATGAATGAGTTAAGAGATCGAATTTACACTTGATTGGTATCCCTGAAGCAGAAAAGGAGAATGAGAGCAGCCTGGAATAAACATTCCACGAGGTCATCCAAGAAAACTTGCCACATCTTTTCAGAGATGCAATCATTCAAACACAGGAAATTCTGAGAACCCCTGAAAGGCATCAAATGAGAAGACCAACTCCTAGATATATATTAATTTGCTTACACAAAAGAAAAAATCCTAAAGACAGCAAGAGAGAAAGGTCAGACTACCAACTAGGGAAGAGCAGTTAGAATAGTAGCAGACCTATCTACAGAAACACTATAGGCTAGAAGAAACTGAAGTTCAATCTTCAAAGTTCTCAAAGATAAACAATTAAAACCAAGAATTCCCTACCCAGCTCAGCTAAACTTCATCAGTGATAAAGAATTAAAATCCTTCCCTGACATTCAGTCCCTAAGAATTTATGCCACCTCCAGACTAGCTCTACAAGAGATGCTTAAGAAGGTATTAAGCATAGAAGAAAGAAAGAAAAAAAAAAAAAACCACTACACTCTTCTCAAGAATGCAGAAAAATAGAACCAATACAGCATGCATTGAAACCATAAAATTGAAAACACACACATATATCAACCCCAAAATCAAGAGAACCAACAAATAAATAAACAACAACAACAAAAGAAAAAAAACTCTATAAGAGCCTCATGACAGGGATAAACACTCACATCTCAATGATCAGCCTGAACATGAATGGACTAAATGCACCACTGAAAAGACATAATGGCAAACTGGATTTAAAAACCATGATCCAACAATATGCTGCCTCTGGGAGACACATTGCACCAGAGTGGACACTCACAGACTTAAAGTTAGAGGATAGAAAACAAATGTTCAGGCAAACAGAACACAAAAGAATGCAGGGGTCATGATCTTAATATCAGACAAAACAACCATTAAGCTATCAGAAATTTAAAAAGACATGAAAGGATATTAGGCAATGATAAAAGGTTCAGTTCATCAACAAGAAATAGCCATCCTAAACATATATGCACCCAGCTTTTATAAAGCAGCTGTTAAGTAAACTTAAAAAAAAAATTGACTTTAATAAACACCCCACTAAAAAACCTAGATAGATCGGAGAAAAA
>NW_007217816.1:0-595 GCF_000164805.1 Carlito syrichta
AAAGTTATTGATGTCTATACTCATTAATGTGTGAATTTGCGGGACAGTGATTCTTGCATTACTATGCCTGTTTCCAATTATTTTCAGTGCTGAAGAAAAGTATTTCTCAGTTCAACACCGAGTTCCATGGGTTCTTGCTAAAAAATAAAAAAGAGGGAGATGTTGGGAGCCAGCCAAGGAGCCCCACCTGAACGTTAGGGATCAAGGTGGGCTGTGGAGCCTGAGACCACTAGAATGTGTTCAGGAGCTGTTGACCCATTCCTTCCTCCTTTTTATGCCATTTAGCACATCTCATTACAAGGAACTTTGATGATCTAGGCATAAAGCTCTGAGAGTATGACAAGCGTGGCTTACTTTAGGAGTCCATTGTTCCTGTTTCTCACAGACTGCAGATTCGGCTTTAATCTTAACACAGTTCAAACTCAGGTCACATTTGGGAGCCTTATATCTGGTACAAGCTTCTTTATAAGATTTAAAAGTATATTTGTAAAATTAGTATATACACGTGGAGAGCTATTTTCAGATTTAGATGGTACAGATGATTATCTAGAGTTACCAGCAATGGCCCAGCACAAACTTTGGACTGGACCACATT
>NW_007217817.1:0-721 GCF_000164805.1 Carlito syrichta
AGCATTGTAGAATTCTACATAATGAGGATTCTAGTATTATAATGCCAACATCTAGCAGAGCAAGGGGAGAATTCTCAATGTCTAAAAAGTATGTTGGTGCCCTCAGGATATATGCAGGAGATGACAGATACATAGTAACCATGGATAAAAAGCATATTTAGTATGTGCCTGGCATAAATTGATAGTATAGATAGCTGTTAAACTTAGTACCAAAATGTGGTTGTGAACTATCTAGTTTCCAAGCAGGAAACTGTATTAGGTGAGAGTGAGAGTTGATGTTATCTGACTTAAGCAGAGTTATTCTGGTTGAAAATTTTTGAAAGGGTATAACAGTCTTACACTACCACAATTTGCCTTCAAAGTGTGGGCAATTCATTTATTTATTCATCAATTATATCCTAAGTACCCATTGTGCTAGGCCTGGACAAAACTGTGTTAGGTAAAATAGAGAAGATGTTTATCTGGAAAAACAAAAGGATGATGACATGCCCAAAGTACTCGATAAGCCCATTTTGAACTTCCCATTAAATATTTGTAATAAAAACAGAAGACAAGAAAAGGGCATACGTCATGAACCAGAAGTTGGCATGAAAAGAGAAGAAAAGTAAAAACATGAAATGACAAAATGAGACCTAAGATATTTTACTCTGGAATATCAAAATTAGAGAAATATTGGCTTAAATGTGTATGAAATAAACTTAAAGATATAATTGGTAGAATT
>NW_007217818.1:0-740 GCF_000164805.1 Carlito syrichta
TCAGGATATATGCAGGAGATGACAGATACATAGTAACCATGGATAAAAAGCATATTTAGTATGTGCCTGGCATAAATTGATAGTATAGATAGCTGTTAAACTTAGTACCAAAATGTGGTTGTGAACTATCTAGTTTCCAAGCAGGAAACTGTATTAGGTGAGAGTGAGAGTTGATGTTATCTGACTTAAGCAGAGTTATTCTGGTTGAAAATTTTTGAAAGGGTATAACAGTCTTACACTACCACAATTTGCCTTCAAAGTGTGGGCAATTCATTTATTTATTCATCAATTATATCCTAAGTACCCATTGTGCTAGGCCTGGACAAAACTGTGTTAGGTAAAATAGAGAAGATGTTTATCTGGAAAAACAAAAGGATGATGACATGCCCAAAGTACTCGATAAGCCCATTTTGAACTTCCCATTAAATATTTGTAATAAAAACAGAAGACAAGAAAAGGGCATACGTCATGAACCAGAAGTTGGCATGAAAAGAGAAGAAAAGTAAAAACATGAAATGACAAAATGAGACCTAAGATATTTTACTCTTGAATATCAAAAATTAGAGAAATATTGGCTTAAATGTGTATAAAATAAACTTAAAGATATAATTGGTAGAATTTTAAAACAGAAGTTCTCTCTTTTAAATCCCTTCAAAAGACAAAAGCAAACAAAATATGGTCCAAATATCAAGAGAGGAAACATAGAAAATGGCAAGGAAAGCACAGAAAATAGAATCCAT
>NW_007217819.1:0-1325 GCF_000164805.1 Carlito syrichta
TGTCTTATAATTGTGTCTTTATGTTCAGATTAAAGATTAAAAACAATTTCTGAGCTTTGGTTGCTTTTGCTTCTTAATAGGTTTCTTTATTTAGCTTGTGGAATATCTCAATATACTTAATCACAAAACCTATAAGAAGAAACTTTATAAACAAATTACCCCCCTATATCATTAATATCTTTTTTGCAAACAAAATTTAAGTAACAAGATAGCCATATCAGTAAGAGGGTATTAAGAGCCTTGAAGGCTGTGCCAGCAATATTTTTCATAATAGCATCAGCAAAAATGTGAAAGAAATACTCAAAAGAACAAGAGTGATGGCTGTGTCAGCAGTAACTCATACTATTGTGATATGCACAAAAGCTTGTCTATGAGTGCATGGCTTGGTCTTCACTACAGCTGAGCCTTAAATAGAAAAACCGTAAGTCAGGCTCATGTCAGGAGTAAAGAAATTCAGGAAGTTGACCTCTTTTGCTTCTTATCTCAAAAACAGTGCTTTTATCATTTTTAGACACCAAGGCTCAAACACTGAATACAATTTTAATTTGCTCGAGAGATACTATGACAATCTACCTTCCATGGAATAACAACAAAGAAGCCAAGACTTACCTAGTATTGTTAAGCTACCTTTTCTGATTTAGGCCAATATATTTTCTTTGCTTAACTCTTAGTAAAATCTTAGGTTGTGTGTATGTGTATTTTCAGAGCCAGTTTCCTGTACAGAAATGATTAGTTTTTACATTAGGGATACTATATGTAATACCAATTTTTGTGATAATTTTATTCTCCAACAAACTAATCAAGTTTACCATTTTATAGATGTGGACTATTATAGGTAGTAAGATGCAAGGTTGGGGAATAGATTGGAAATAAATAATTCAGTTTCCAAGAAAGACATTTCTTCTCTGTAATTCATCCTATCATTTAAAAAGTAGGACAGTTGTACTTTCTTAGTAAGCTCACATAATTTTTGTGAAGATAAAATAACTTGTGAGGTCTTTGGAATGTATGAACCACTATACAAATGTGAAAAGGCATCATAGACTTAGAAAATGAATACTCTATTAGAAAGGTACATTGATTTTATGTATAGATTCTCTAACATTTCCAACTTCAGTAATCAATTTTGACACCATAGATTTATATCAATTATTTATAGATTCTAAAATAAATTTTGAATCTAAACTCTGTCTCACCAAATCAATTCTTATCTATACTGGCAATGTGAACTATTTTATGGGAACATAACCTTAGATAATGTTTCATTTGTCAAAAGAAGTGTCAAGATCATTAGAAACAACTTCCTTAGCTTAGAGCTAAAGACA
>NW_007217820.1:0-2122 GCF_000164805.1 Carlito syrichta
ATACTATAAGGAAAGTAACTTCTGAAATGACCAACCTGGTTTTTGTTATCTATTTCTCCTTTTTTCAGTCCCTTTCTGCCTATAAAACCAACCTTCTTTGCTCAACTCAATGGAACACTCATTCTACTTGCATAGAATGATGTGTTGCCAGATTCTAGAATCACAAATAAAATAAAACTAGGCCTTAAACTAAATGTATCTTGACTTTTTGACACTGTAAATAGAATGAGGAACAGGAAGAAGGATAGAATCTGAGCTGAAAACTGTATAAAAAGGAGCTTGGATGAATTAAAGAGGATTAAGGTCAATAAAATCCAGTAGGACAAAGACCAGCACAAGCAGTTTCCATTCTGGACAAATGCCCAAATAGCCAGTTAGTGTATAGCTTCTAGCCACCAACCCTACAATCACCTGAACCTTTCAGATCCCATTCTTACTATGATGCCCTTGGGCCTATGTGGTGTCATGCCTTATCAAGTAAACTGGCAGAATCTGTTTCTGGACACTTTGGAAACTCGGGGCTCTCACCAGAAGAGTTGGGTGATTTCACGTCAAATTGGATCTGTGAATCATCATTGAGTAAACACTTATAATTCACCAAGTGAGTTGCAGAACTGAACAAACTGGACTCCAAAACTGTGGGTCATGCAGGGACCTTCAGCTCCCCCAGTCTGTCCCAGGCCAGAGGGGTGCAGCTCCTTGTCAGTAGAGTACAGGCTGGGGTTAGACCATAGTATTCTCCTTACGGAAAAAGGGACAAGGTCACACTCTGTAGTTTCTATGATCATATGTTTATACAAGGGAAGCAAGTGGGAGGCTGCAAAAAAAAACCCCATATCTTTATCACTTCCCTTCCTTTCACATAGTTTTATAATTACCCATTAATGTATCTGCCTTCTCATTAGATTGAAAGTTTCTTAGACATAGGGATTATTTTTTATTCATCTTCATGATCTCAGTGCCTAGCATAGTCTGACACATTGTGAATGCTCATTAAGTCTTAAATGATTGATTGATTAAATGAATGTTCTTAGATTTTGTTACTGTCACCTTAATATAAATGATCAAAGCAAAGCCTTTCAAATGTGTCCATAAAAATAAAGAGTATCCTGGCTCGGCCTGCAAAAGCACACATAAAGAAGGAATGATTCTGCATATAGAAATGCTAAACACTGACTTGTCTCCAGAGAAATTATAAATCTACTTGCCGAATGGGAAAACTCTCAACATACATATGCATACCACTGATTGCAAAGAGGTTTGAATTTGAGCAATATTTGACATCAAAACAATGAAAATCTGAGCTGAATTCTGGCTTCTGGTTACTTGACAAGAGATATATTTTCTTTGCAGATTTCAAAGATGTTTAAAATGTTTAGTTAAGACTCCAGATGGCAGAATACATTAATTTTAAATTTTAGAATGATTAATGTAGTTCACAATGACACTGTCAGCTATTGTATTTTCTGATGTAAATCTAGCCCAAATGTGAAGAGAAAGATGCCTTTTCTATTAGGTTTCATAATCATCTGCTCTCTAGGACTTTAAAAGAAAATTACCCTTGAGAGTCAGCTATATTCCTTAACACAAAAAAGCATAAAATCAATACAATCATGGACTGCAAAGAGGCATCTGACAATCCTCTTTAAAGATTTCCTGGGCAAATGATTTACATGCCAAGGAAGTGTTATTTGGTGCCATATCCATCACACTGACATATGAAGACTTTTAGGTGTATTTGCAGAATCATAAAGAAAGTCCTATGTTCTTGGGGAAGATGGTGACATTTCAGACTTATCAAGAGGGACTTTTTTTTCTCAAAGTGTTTCATGCTGTATGTGATTTGTGCATCTATAACCATGATACTGCAGAATTTGAAACTTAACTGCACTCAAAAGAAAACCATTTAACGGAGGCAGATAAGTGAAGTCATTTTCTTCCCTCAACATATATTGAGTGGCATGTAAATAAGACATATCATTATTATGCATTTTCTTCATAGAAAAAACAGGAGGCTCTGTGGAGAATATTGAAGGAAACAAAAGGAATACAGCAGTCAGAGGCTTTCTCTTTTTTTTTTTTTTTTTTGCATTGGAGTCTCACTCTGTCACCCAGACTGGAG
>NW_007217821.1:0-610 GCF_000164805.1 Carlito syrichta
CGAAGAAATGTTCAACCTCACTAATCATCAGGGAGATGCAAATCAAAACCACACTGAGATACCACCTAACTCCAGTCAGAATGGCAATTATCAACAAGTCAAAAAATAACAGCTGCTGGAGAGAGTGTGGTGAAAAGGGAACACTTCTACACTGTTGGTGGGAGTGAAAACTAGTGCAACCTCTGTGGAAAGCACTAAATGCTCTAAAGCACTAAATGCTCTAAATACCAACCTCTCATATGACCCTGCAATCCCCCTACTGGGAATATATCCTGAAGAACTCAAATCACTCTATAAAAAAGATACCTGCACATGTATGTTTATCGCAGCATTGTTCACAATAGCAAGAACCTGGAAACAACCATGCTGCCCGTCAAAAGAGGACTGGATTAAAAAATGTGGTACATATACATGATGGAATACTATGCAACCATAAAAAAAGAACAAAATCATGAATTTCACAGCAACCTGGATGGAACTAGAGTCTATAATACTGAGTGACCTCTCACAGAAACAAAGAACCAAGTATCACATGTTTCTCACTCATATAATGCATCTTAAACATCCAATGCAATACTATAAGAAAATGACTGTCAGTACTGGGAAATTA
>NW_007217822.1:0-530 GCF_000164805.1 Carlito syrichta
ATGAATGTAATTGTATACCTAACTCTTAACTGTACCCCACAACATCATAATAAAAAATTAAAAAAAAAATTTCCCATTCTGTGGGTTGTCTCATTATAGTCTGGATAGTTTCTTTGGCTATATAAAAGCTTTTTAGTTTGACAAATTTCCACTTGTCTATGTTAGCTTTTATGGCATTCACTTTTGGGGATTTGATCAAGAATTCATCGTGTACTCCAAAATGCA
This sequence comes from Carlito syrichta, assembly GCF_000164805.1. Classification (NCBI taxonomy): domain Eukaryota; kingdom Metazoa; phylum Chordata; class Mammalia; order Primates; family Tarsiidae; genus Carlito; species Carlito syrichta. Next base: position 226 of record NW_007217822.1, read on the forward strand.
TAAGAACGTGAGTGTTAGCTGGGCTAGGTTGGCTCAGCCTGTAATCCCACGCCTTTGGGAGGCTGAGGTGATTGGATTGCCTGAGCCCATGGGTTCGAGACCTGCCTGGGCAGTGAGACCTCATCTCTACAATAAACAAACAAACAAACAGAAAATCAGTCATGCGTGGTAGTGCATGCCTATAATTCCGGCTATTCAGAAGGCTGAGGCGGAAGGTTCATCAGAGCTCAGCAGGTCGAGGCTGCGGTGGCCAAGAGTGGCCACTGCACTCCAGTCTGGGCCACCGAGTGAGACTCCTACTCAAA
>NW_007217823.1:0-670 GCF_000164805.1 Carlito syrichta
CACTCAACTCCCCACCCCTCGCCCCAGTCTCCTCTCCCTGTCACATGCATCCTAACCCCAAGAGACTAGAACTGGAAAGTACTGAAGCCAAAGAAAGAAGAAACTAGAATCGTAACCCTATGGGCCTCATGGGCTGAACCACGAGACTCCTTTGGGCATGAGAACGACTCCTGGGAGAGACAAACCGAGGTTATCTGAAGAGCCCCTCCAGCTACCCTCCCCCTCAACCCCGGTACCCTCCACTCCAAGAGCTTTGCCAGTTGGGTACCGATGAAATCAGTGTTGAGGGTTCAGCCTGTCGGCATAAGTGTTGGGGAAGGGGCCACACAAAAGATGCCCTTCACTTTCTTGAAGTTGCTAGGCTGTCTTACAGGGACACAGTGGGAACTTGAGGTTGATGACTTGAACGGATCTGGACAGACAGAATCTGGTCTGTTTGCTGAGTTCAGGGTTTTCAAAACCTTTCAATAGCTACACTATTTCTCCCAACATCTAATATGGGTGTGGAGAATTCTACCACTAAAGAGTCAGCCCTTCCTGCCTTGGAAACTTTTGCTCTTTGAAAATTCCCAAGAAAAATACACAGTCACACTCCAGATGGGCCCCTCAAAAGCTGTGAGGTCTTGAACAAGCCCCTTTACCTTTCTAGGCCACAGTTGTCCTATTTGAA
>NW_007217824.1:0-722 GCF_000164805.1 Carlito syrichta
GACTGCATCTTCCCAGGGCATCATCAATGATGTGGTTATTACTAGGCTTTCTAGAATTTGGTGTCCAATTTATGCTGTTAGTTCTTACCATCTGGGGAGTTCATCCCCCACCTGGATGTTTGTTTATACCCTGTGGATTCCCTTTACTATGAATGTGACCTGAATCATCTGAACATTGAAACATTTCTTACTGCTGTTCTTTTCAGGGGCAGAGCTAGGGTAACCTATCTACATGGGGTGGTGGGAAAAGGGTTACCATCTAACCTGGACTCATGTCTCATTATTTCCTGAGTTCGTGAAGCACATTTGATTGCCTAGCAATTCTCGCTTGTGACTTGGGTCATCTAACAGAGGATGATGGAAGCTGGGCAGGCTGGAAAGCCCTTTGTCTTGCCCTCACTGCTTCCTCTGAGATGTGTTGAAGCTCTGGGGTGAGGAGGAGGTAGGCGGCCTTCAGAGACATAATGATTAGACCTGCTAATGGCCTCTTCTGCCCCTCCTCCTCTTCTCTTGTTCAGATTTGGACAATAAAAGCATGGGGCCCTGAGCAGTAGGGTATATGTCACAGTTTCCAAATATTGGAGCAACAGTGTTGTCTGGCCTTTATGCATTTGCATATTTTGGTTTCTCTGGCCTTGTGGTTTAGACAGATATATCGCCGGACTTGTAGTGGCTTCTCTGGCATTCTTTGGCGGGGGCAGCCACTCTCTTCCAAGAGACTC
>NW_007217825.1:0-750 GCF_000164805.1 Carlito syrichta
TAAAAGAATGGACACAATCATTCTCAAATTAATCCCCCTCCAAAAAAAGAAAGAAACACTTATGAGCCCAAGTATTACTCTGATGCAAAGCTAGATACAGACACTATTAACAAATTACAGACCAATATCTCTTATGACAATACATGTAAAAATCTTCAACAACATACTAGCAATCAGTCCAGAGAATCAAAAAATAAAATACTTTGGGATGAATTTAGCCAAGGAACTAAAAATACAAATCATTGCTGAAAGAAATTAAAGACAACCTAAACAAATGGAAAGATATCCTCAAGTTCATAAATTGAATATTGTTAAGATGAAAATACTCCCCAAAGTGCTGTGCAAATTCAGTTGCCTATTAAAATCCAATAGCCTGCAAACATGGGAAAGTTGATTCTGCAATTCATATGGAAATGCCTGGGACCCTGAATAGCCAAAGCAGTACTGAAAAAGAATGAAGTTGGAAGAGAAGACTCACACTTCCAATTTCAAAAGTTACTACAGGCTGGGCGCAGTGATTCAAGCCTATAATGAGTAAATAAAATGGGTATATCTATGCAGTATATTATTATCCAACTATAATAATGGATTGAAGTACTGATAAAATGGCATAAGTAAACCTTGGTAACACCATGCTAAGTAAAAGAAGCAGACACAAAAAGCCCCATAGTGTATTTTTTTTTTTAATATGAAATGCAGAGAGTAACAAAATTCAAAGACTAAAAGCAGATTAGCAGTTGCCAAGGGGAT
>NW_007217826.1:0-808 GCF_000164805.1 Carlito syrichta
TTTTTTTTTTTAATATGAAATGCAGAGAGTAACAAAATTCAAAGACTAAAAGCAGATTAGCAGTTGCCAAGGGGATTGGCCAAAGGGGAGAATGAGGACTACTTAGTGGTTTGAAGGTTTTCTTTTGGGATGGTGAAAATATTCTGGAACTATACATGGTGATTGTTGCACAATATTGTGATTATATTTAATGCCACTGAATTATACATATTAAAATATTTCAAATGGCTAATTTTATGTATGTGTATTTTACTACCACAACAAAATTTATCATAAAGCTATATGAAAGTGTTTTGAAAACCTAATCAGGGTCATTCAAGAAGACATGGCCCTCTTATGTGTATTTTAGGGTACAAATTAGGTTCATAATTACTGAAAATACAGACTTACAGATATATATGTTCATAATGTGGAACAAGTAACATTTAATTATTTAAAGAGAAGGAAGCCTTACTTCTGGATTAACTTTTTTGTGGCTTTGTGTAGGAGTGAAGAGGTCTATTAGTGTGAGAAGCAAGAGAAAATGAGTAGAAAAAAGATAATCAAACCAATGAAAAAAAATTACTTAAATGATGGGAATGAGGTTAATTAATGGTTTTTCAGTTCTGTATAGTTTTTGAGTATAGAAACGATATGTTTAACTCACGCTCTTCAAGTGCAGAATAGTTATTATATGTTAAATTATTTACACCCTGACACTATGGAAAAGTAGTAGCCTTGAAGAGCGTCTTAACTGTTTATTACTTTTATATCAGCTGCTTTTCAGCTGATTATGAACAAGATTCCACCTAATTTTAAAAATTTATTT
>NW_007217827.1:0-849 GCF_000164805.1 Carlito syrichta
GCATTATGGATAAGGTTTATACAAGAAAGAAGCCATGGAACTCCAGAGGGTTTAAGCAGGAGGAAGCACCCTCACTCCCTGCATCAACAGATGCACAGTGATGTATATTAAAATAAATATTTAAGCAAAATATCATTTTAAATCTTTCCTCACTTGAAATAGCTTTGGATTAACTGTTTAACAAGTGGTCTTACCATATCCACTGAGAGGGCTCCTCCACTACTACTCTTAAATCTGTTGTCTTGATAGAATTCCAGAAAGGACCTTTGGTTTTTCAGCTCTGGGTGCAGGTGGGGGAGTTGTTAAGGGTGGAGAAAGGAAGCAATGGAAAGTGGTAATTTTGAAGAGGAGCCGGGGCTCGGTGGCTCAGCCTGTAATCCCGCACCTTTGGGAGGCTGAGGTGAGTGGATTGTCTTAGCCCACGGGTTCGAGACCCGCCTGGGCAGGCGAGACCTCATCTCTACAATAAATCAAAAAATTAGCCGGGCCTGGTAGCGCACACCTGTAATTCTGGCTACTCGGAAGGCTGAGGCGAAAGGATCACCGGAGCCCAGCAGGTCGAAGGTTGCGGTGGCCAGGAGCGGCCACTGCACTCCAGTCTGGGCAACAGAGTGAAACTCCAACTCAAAAAAAAAAAAATTTTTGAAGAGGGAAAATAGGATAAATTTGAGCAGGTCTTTTATGATAACATAGATTTGGAAGGCAACTGGCAAAGACTGGTCAATAGACAGTGGCATTGAAAAAGAGCAAATTCAAATATGAATGATTATTCATAATGGTGTACTTGGAGAATAGATGACTTGTGTTGCACTTAGCAGCAACTAGTATTAGCACAGGCACAGATTCCGT
>NW_007217828.1:0-1275 GCF_000164805.1 Carlito syrichta
AAATTGGATAAAATAATTTTCATTATCAGGTACTTGCAGCCCACCAGGCACTATGCTTAGCACTTAACTATACATTATTTTATCTAATCCTCGCAGGAACCTCCAAGGGAAGCACTGTTTCTCCCCACACAGCTGAAAAGTAGTCAAGCTAAGACTAAACCCTAGCGTCTCTCTGATTCCAAAGTCTATGTTCTTAATCACCATGCTCTACTGACTTCCTAATGGTAGGTAATTTTCTAAAACTGCAAAGGAGGACAGGATAAAAGGATCCACATAGGCCTCAGGTCAAGAAAGAGATCTGGATAGCAACAATGACCAACATATGCAAAACACTTAACCATTTATAAAGAATGTTTGTTTACCCTACCCCAACCATCCCAGAGGTTTGGGGTTTTCCTCTTTTTGCAGATAAGAAAATAAAAGTGCAGGGAGTTTCAGCAATTGACCCAACATCTGGCCCAAACCTTCTACAGCTCTGTCCAGATGTGTAGATGTAGGTATAAGCATGGCCATAGAAAAACTTGGAGATCAATTAAGCAGGAAAGCCTACCTGGCAGAATACAATTGTTCTTCTGCAGTTAATAAAGGAAGCAAGTGTCATGGCTCACAAAACTCTCCAAACTGCTCCCACAGGCCAGCATAGAAGGAGTAATGGGAGCATGTTGAAGAGAGATTCCTCCTTCCTGTTGACCTGTATTTCCCTCTTCTTCAAAATAGTCCTTGACCACTGTGATCTTGAGCTAAAAGAACAAAGCTGGAGGCATCACACTACTTGGACTTTCTCTATGCCAGAATCACTGCAATCTGTTTTATGATAGACAAAAAGACTCTTCCATTATATAATAATATTTTCTACCTTGATGTTCCTGTAATAAGTGACTCTACCACTATACCAGATGATGCCCTCTTCCAAGACTCTGAGTCCCTGGAGAGCAGGGACCAGATCTCATTCATCCTCATGTCCCCAATAACTAGTTTAGTGTTTAGCATATAGTAAGTGCTCAATAAATTTGTACTGAGTTGATTTAAGTTCTACGCAGCTCCAACATGTCCAAAACAAGTTTTAAGGTCATTTATGAGATTAAAGATCTAGGGGAAGGTGGCAATGGTTTAATGAAAACCTTTGTCATGTTTGTGGCTAGCAGTATTAAAAATAAAAACAGAACAAAAATATAAGTCTGAAGATATTTTTGGTTTTGTTTTTAATTGGCACATAATAATTGTACACATTTATGGGGTCCAGTGTGATGTTTTGATGTGTAATGATCAAATAAG
>NW_007217829.1:0-1077 GCF_000164805.1 Carlito syrichta
AGACCCAGGAGAAGAAAATCATTGCAGACATCAAGAAGATGGCCAAGCAGGGCCAGATGGATGCTGTGCACATCATGGCAAAAGACCTAGTGCGCACTAGGCGCTATGTACGCAACTTTGTTTTGATGTGGGCCAATATCCAGGCTGTGTAGCTCAAGATTCAGACGCTCAAGTTCAGCAACTCAATGACTCAAGCCATGAAGGGTGTCACTAAGGCCATGGGCACAATGAACAGACAGCTAAAATTGCTCCAGATCCAGAAGATCATGATGGAATTTGAGCAGCAGGCAGAGATCATGGACATGAAGGAGGAAATGATGAATGATGCCACTGATGATGCCATGGGTGATGAGGAAGATGAAGAGGAGAGTGATGCTGTTGTATCCCAGGTCTTGGATGAGCTGGGACTGAGCCTGACAGATGAGCTGTCCAACCTCCCCTCTACTGGAGGCTCACTCAGTGTAGCTGCTGGTGAGACAAAACCAGAAGCTGCAGCCTCAGCCCTGGCTGATGCTGATGCAGACCCGGAGGAGCGACTCAAGAACCTACGGAGAGTGCCACTTGGGAGTGCAGGGACCAGTGGATGTCTGGAACCTTTACCATAATCACTCTGTAATTAAAGAGACTGGACACTAAAAAACAAAACAAAGCAGAACAAACAAACAAAAACCAGAAAGTTTTCTGATTCTTCTTCTGTCTTTCAATCTTACAATGATATTACTGTATTTTTAGTGGGGGACAAAAAGGCATTTTTTTTTAAGATTAACATACCAATTATAAATAAGTTTGAGCTATAAAGATTCAGTTTGGTTTTACAGAATTATAATTCAATATATTTTAGTCACTATATATGTGTGTATATATTCATTTAAATTAATGTAAAAAGCATAATAACTAAATAAGAGAAAATTCTAGAGTTGTGGGAATTACAAACTTACTGTATAGTACAATTTGCAATGTCAGTTAACAGAACAAAATAGGTCTTTAAATGACTCTATAAATAAATATCTTCAATGTTGATTTACAAGCATTAAGCAAACAAATCAATTGAATTTCAGTTAACTATATGAAGTTAAG
>NW_007217830.1:0-1002 GCF_000164805.1 Carlito syrichta
CTTCTAATTACAATGAGACTCTGGTGCTACTTAATGGCTCTATAACTGGATATATTAAATTATATTTTTAATGACTGAAGGAAGTTGAGACATTAGGGATAAATTTCATTTGAGAGAAACAATGGACTGGAACTTGTGGCCTGCTCCGGGGATTTTGGTTGGTGCTGGGCTCTGTCCCTTCTCTAGTTACTCCTTCCTTGGCCATTCCCTGCTCTAGTTTATTATCTCTTGCCTCAGTTACTGTCTTAGTCTCTTATGACCTCTGATTTCTCTTCTTGCTCCTTCACTAATCCATGTCCCATGGGTCCCACAGAGAGTTTTCCGAGTCCAAAATCTGGCCACATTCATCTTAGGTTAATTTCTCCCAATCACCACCAGAGAAAAATCTGAATTCCCTGATGTATGGGACCTGGCATGTTTTTCTTCCACTTCTGTCTCCTCCTTAATTCATCTTGAACTTGTTTCTCAAACAAGCCATGCTATTCTCTGTTCCTTTGCCTCTGCCTATAATTTTTTTTTCCTTATGACCACTTGCTCTTTTGATCTCTAGCATATGATTTTTTTTCTCTCCAGCGCTCTGGTGTCACCTCCCCTTTGAAGTCCTCCTACTGTCAGAGTTAGTTACTCACTCACTCTGGTGTTCCCACAATGGCTAGATAAGTTCTATCTGAGCATTTTCTTCATTGCATTTAATTATTTCCTCACTTTACTACCCAGTGATGTCAATGAGAGTAGAGACTGGGTTTGGCTTTCTATCATAGGGGTTCTCAGACATGAGCAGCATTCACGAGACGTGGGAGACGATAAAGGCTTGCTGTCGTCACCCATTGCCTCCACTGGCCAATGTGCTCTGCTGTCCTCCTAAAACCACGTGGATTTTTTAGATACATATTTATCAATGCTCTACCAAAAAAACCCCAAATTTTTAAAAATGCATACACCAATGTAATCATCACCCCAATTAATGTATAGAACATTTCAAGCATTCTAGAAAATTTCCTC
>NW_007217831.1:0-700 GCF_000164805.1 Carlito syrichta
CCTGCTCCGGGGATTTTGGTTGGTGCTGGGCTCTGTCCCTTCTCTAGTTACTCCTTCCTTGGCCATTCCCTGCTCTAGTTTATTATCTCTTGCCTCAGTTACTGTCTTAGTCTCTTATGACCTCTGATTTCTCTTCTTGCTCCTTCACTAATCCATGTCCCATGGGTCCCACAGAGAGTTTTCCGAGTCCAAAATCTGGCCACATTCATCTTAGGTTAATTTCTCCCAATCACCACCAGAGAAAAATCTGAATTCCCTGATGTATGGGACCTGGCATGTTTTTCTTCCACTTCTGTCTCCTCCTTAATTCATCTTGAACTTGTTTCTCAAACAAGCCATGCTATTCTCTGTTCCTTTGCCTCTGCCTATAATTTTTTTTTCCTTATGACCACTTGCTCTTTTGATCTCTAGCATATGTTTTTTTTTCTCTCCAGCGCTCTGGTGTCACCTCCCCTTTGAAGTCCTCCTACTGTCAGAGTTAGTTACTCACTCACTCTGGTGTTCCCACAATGGCTAGATAAGTTCTATCTGAGCATTTTCTTCATTGCATTTAATTATTTCCTCACTTTACTACCCAGTGATGTCAATGAGAGTAGAGACTGGGTTTGGCTTTCTATCATAGGGGTTCTCAGACATGAGCAGCATTCACGAGACGTGGGAGACGATAAAGGCTTGCTGTCGTCACCCATTGCCTCCACTG
>NW_007217832.1:0-698 GCF_000164805.1 Carlito syrichta
AGATACAGGCGCGCGCTACCACGCCCGGCTAATTTTTGATTTATTGTAGAGATGAGGTCTCGCTGCCCAGGCGGGTCTCGAACCCGCGGGCTCAGGCAATCCACTCACCTCAGCCTCCCAAAGGCACGGGATTACAGGCTGTGCCCCCGAGCCCCGACTATTTTCCCTATTTCTTCTAGTAGTTTCATAGTTTTGATCTTACATTTAAATCTTTAATCTATTTTTAGTTGGTTTTTGTATATGGCAGTAGGTGGGGGTCCAGTTTCATTCTTTTGCATATGAATATACAATCCTCCCAGCACCATTTATTCAAGAGACTGTCCTTTCCCCAGTGTGTGTTTTTGACACCTTTGTTGAAAATCAGTTGGTTGTAGATGCATAGATTTATTTCTGGGTTATCTCTTCTGTTCCATTGGTCTATGTGTCAATTACTATGTCAATACCATGCTGTTTTGGTTGCTATAGTTTTGTAGCATATTTTGAAGTCATAATTTTTTTCTTTGATCCATAGATTATGCAAAGTGTGCTGTTTCATTTCCACTTATTTGTGACTATTCCAAATTTCTTTCTGTTATTGTGGTCAAAGAATATACTTTGCATATTTTCAGTTCTTTTGAATTTAGGCCAGTTGAAGGTGTCTCTTTGCTGTTTATTTATTTTTGTTCTTAAAAAAAAATCTCTGTTTCATTTTAGATTGC
>NW_007217833.1:0-1313 GCF_000164805.1 Carlito syrichta
TTCATGTTTAACCGTTGACAAAAAATCAAAAACTGCCATGGACCCCAAAACGTTAGGACCAATGGATCTCCAGTTCAGTTTTCCATACCGACTTCACTATTTCTAGAAGTTACAGGGGTTCCCACCTCTGCTTATCAACAGTTTTACTTACTGCAGCTTAAGCCGCCCTCAGTCAACCACGGTCTGACAATACTGAATGGAAAATTCTAGAAATCAACAACTTGTAAGGCCGACATATCATCAGAAGGTCGCTCAATAGTAGCTTACCACTCTGTCGTAATGTTAGCTTGATCCATCTCCCTCTGTCTCGTCACACAGGCATTATATTGAGAGTGTGAGGTCACAGCCATGTCACTTTTTAAACAGGCTAGTGTCATAGTGGCTCCATTTTACTACTATTGTTCATCTCTTGCCGTGCTTAGTTTATAATTTGCACTTCATCATACTTATGTCTGTACAGGAAAAACCATAGTATATAGGATTCAGCACTATCTGCAGTTTCAGGCATCCACTGGGTCCTTGCAAGGTGTATGTGCCCCAAAGTTAGGCAAGGGGCAGCCACTGTATTTACATTTAGATGTTCTTTAAATATTAGCAGGTTTTTAAATCGCATTTAACTGAAAGCCATTATGCAGACATTCCAAATGTTTAAATGATCACTATGGCAATGGTTTCATGGGCATATATACATATAGACAAATTTATCGAGATATACACATGAAATATGCAAAACTTTTTATATGCGAGTCATAGCTCCATAAAGTAGACTTCAATACAATAAAATAAATAAAACGACCACATAGGCACCTAGTAAAGAAGATGCCGGGATGAAATATGAACTTTTAATTTATAAAACTGTCTTTGCATGCTATTTCCATCCTTGCAGTTTGATGCGATATAAAGACGTATTTTTCATGGGTGATACATGGAAGGCAATTCTATTGCCCGTGTCATCAAGTACCACGCCGAGGAGGTTTCCCAAGATATCTCCTCCATCTCTGACCTTCATCCCATCTGTCTGGCCCTGATAGAGTCAAATACTCTTCAGATCCCTGCAGGATGAATCCAGCTCCTGCCATGCTGAGCATGGCGTCTGTGTGCTGCAGCAAGGCTTGTGCCTTTCTTTCCAGCTCATCTCACACCAGTTCCTTGTCCTCCCCTTCCCTTCCCTCCTGGCAAATTGGCCTCCTCTGTTTGGAGCGCCCTTCCCGAAGCCTCATTTTACCTGCTTCATCATGGAAAATTCCCCCTTCCCATTCTGGGACCGTGCCTCTCTGCCGGGCTCAAGAGTGTCTGGAGATTGTTTGTCTTCA
>NW_007217834.1:0-8395 GCF_000164805.1 Carlito syrichta
ACTCACGTTCAGAGAATCTCACCAGTTCACCTATGCCGTCGTCATCTTGCCCCGTCTCTGATCCCTTTTCAAAAGGTGTATTTTTTTTATTGTCCTAGGGATGTTTCTAGACATTATCAAATAAAATTAATTTGAGTTTGGGTTAAATAACTTTATAATAAAAGAGTACCACAGTAGGGTGAATGCACCAGCTATGGGACCTGCAAACATATCAAAGTTTTGGCAGAAATGGGCAGAGTGGGGAGAAACAAAGATAAATAAATGCAGGAGAGGGAGGGCAGGATGGAAGATGGCAACAGCAGATTCCAGTTCAGAGAATGTTTCACCCTAAAGTCAGCCTGTTATTAGGAGGGGCATAAAAAGGGGTTTTATTGACTCAGACTGAGGGTGGGTTAGAGTTCAGGGACCTGGGGAAAGGAGGAACACTTAAGCAGATTTTGGTTTACAGGCATTTTGTTCTGATCACTGGAGACAAAGTGTTCATTTAATTGTTTATGAGGCAGAAAATAAGGATTTGCAGTGTGTGTCTGGCTTTGAGATAAGAAAAAAAGGGGGCATCACCTAATTCATAATGGGAAGGAGGTTTCTCTTCAGTAAGCTTCTCTTGAGGGGTGTCTTCAATCACAGCTATTTGTCAGAATTACCTACCAACCCCGTCTCCCCTGCCACTATCCCTTGTCTTACACATCTCTTCACTTGACTTTCTGAGTTGTATCTGTTACAATAAACTGGTAAACAAAAATAAAATATTTTCCTGAGTTCTGTGAGTAGTTCTATCAAATTACCCTTGAGGAGGGTTTATTGAAACCCCTGCTTTATAGCCATTTGCTCAGAAGAAAAGACGGCCCCTGGGGTTTTGAACAGTCATCTGCAGTAAAGCAGTGTTGTGAGACTGAGCCTTTAGCTTATGGTGTCTGTGCTTACTTTGTGTGGTAACAGAATTGAATTGTTGTACAACCAATTGGTTTTATACTCCACACCAACAGACTCCACACATTTAGTGTCAAAAAAAAAAAAAAAGACATTGAGGTCAGAATCTTAAACTACTTACTGCATGTGAGGGTTTAGTCCTTAGTGCGAATTGAGACCCTGAAGATCAGAGCATTTTAATGTTGTGAGGAGGGGACTGTAGAGAATTAAATTTCCAGAATTAGAATCAAATTTCCATCAGTTCAGGTTTTCCTCAGTCACTGACTGGAAGGTGAGTCCTTCTGGGTTGCATCTCACAGGAAAGCGGTCCCCAAACTTGGAAACATGATAAACCTACTGAGTGTGCAGTTCCTTGTGGATTGTGGGCAATCTTTATAAAATCTTGCAGTCATATAGTTCCAATTTGTCCAAATATTTAAGAATTTTATTTCATTATTTGGGTGTAAGATATTTTTACCCTACATCTTTAAAATATATGGATTTTTTTTAGTTGAACATCTGAGTGGATTGAATTTTGTGATCTAAAGAAGCTAAGATAATATTTAAATTTATTTGTTTTATGCTGAGTTTAAAGAATAAAAATATAACACTCCATGAACTCATCTTGGCTTGGTACTGGGATTGGTAAGCACATGGGGTTTGCTCTGGTTTTCAGGTACTTTGGTGAGGAATAAAAAGGAGGTCTGAAGAATCAAATTGATAGATAAACCAATTACCTCCATGTCACAGGGCCCCCAGAGAAACAGATGAAACAGTCAAGGCTCCTACAATTTAGAAACTTTCTATCTGTTGTAAATGGTTAAGTGGTTGAATTCAGCACCATATGGTCTGTATAAAAAAAGGGAAATGTACAGGGGAATTGGCTTTCATTTGGAGCTTTTCCTTAGTAGTTGTGAGTTCTGATGTCACTGCCTGAAGGGCCATTCATGGACAGAAGTGTTAGTGTTTTCATTATTATTTGTCATTTTTAACCTTATTAAAAATAATGATTTAGCTTCTAATTTAATTGTCCTAGAAAAGCCTGGGAGATTTGTGAAATTGCTTGTTATTATGTGTTATAAACTAGACAAGGATTTAAGTGACTAAATACATTAAAATTATGCAATCTTTGGAAGCAAAGTTTCTCTAGGACAGGCTTAGGAAATACAAACCTGGAAACACCAGAGGCACAGACATCAGAATCCTACCACGGGCTCACTCCATTCCCCAGCCCTGCCCAAATCCATTCTCTTATGAGCCTCCCACCCTGAAGTCTCAGTTCTGCCCCCACCCTGAAGTCTCCCCTCACAGGACTGATTAGAGGAGGGCAGGGTTTCGGGTGTCTCTCTAGAGCTGGGGCTCACAATTTCCCCCAGCTCAAAAGCAGATAAATGGGAGCAAAAGCCATGCATCTGGGAGTTTCCACGTTTTATTAAAACCTGTGTTTCTAGAGTCATCTATCCCAGCAAACTGCTATTTATTGCTGCAGATCCGGTAGTTGCTCCTCAAGTTATAAAAAAGTAAATATAAACACAACAATGAAAAATCATTCTGAACTACACTCCACCTTTTCATTCTGTATTCTTCCTATCTTTTTATATTTAGCCTTTATTTGATACACTTTCTTTTTAAATTAATGATAGAGAAACAAAAAGAAATAGAAACAGTAGGTCCTTCACCTCAATCCTGAGAATTAAGGGACACTTAGTGCCCACTTCCCAGGGTGTTGGGAGGATTCATCCCCATATGGTTGTGGTTCCCAGTGCAGTGCACCACAGCATACTTCTGAACACATCATTGTGCATACTCTGTAAGCTCTGCCCTAAAGTATGGGTCCAGGTTGTTTTCCAAGGGCAGATCTACTCAGGTATTGCTTCCTTCTCTATCCAGCCTCTGTAAACTTTATCTTATTTTATTTTTTATTTTTGGTCAGAATCTCTCTCTGTTGCCCAGGCTGGAGTGCAGTGGCATGCTCCCAACCACTGCAGCCTCAACTTGCTGGGTTCCAGCAATCCTTCTCTCTCAGTCTTCCAAGCAACTGGAACTACAGGCATGCACCACGATACCCAGCTAATTTATTGATTTATTGTAAACACGAGGTCTCACCATGTTGTCTAGGCTGGTCTTGAATCCTTGGGCTCAAGAAATCCTCTTGCCTCCACCTTCCAAACTGCTGGGTTTTCAAGTGTGAGCCCCAGCACCCTGACAACCTCTATAAAACTTTAAAGGGCTGGAAGAGACTTCCAGCAAGATAGCAATGGGACAGGTTAGACTGTGAGTGTGTCCATGAAAGCAAGTGTCCATAAAGACTCTTGCCTTCCCCGGGTGGCTGCTGCTGCCATTGCCAGCCTGCTCCTTGGCCCAATGTACTGCTTGGTAGCAGGAGCAGTGGCAGCCACTGCTCCACCTCTGTAGCCACTCCACCTGGGGTGGCCCTTGGCTACTGGCCCTGTGGAGTTCCAGGTTCCCTCACCAGTTGCACCATGCCACCCTGCCACATCACACTGACCTGCAGCACCAAGTTATCTCACACTCTGCCTCCCCCAGCTCTGCTGCTGGCTGCAGGAGACCAGAGATCAGCTGAAGCCCCAAGAGCAGGCAGAGACCTGCATTGCCCTGCCCAGCTCTGCCCAGCTCCACCCAGCCTCCAACTTGGAACCTAAGGTAATCTCATCAAACTGGGAGAGACAGAAACCCCTCCTCCATGCTAGAGCTTACACAGACAGGCCAGATCTGAGTGGCAGACTTGACAGGCATCAAGCCAACTGAATCCAGATCTGATCCACCCTCCTTCTGCAGCAGGCCCTGGGGCATCTGACTCCAGCTGTGAGCAACCCTACCAGCCTGCAATGAGAGCTAGAGATCAGAGCTGAAAGGATGTTGGACTTGCAAGAATGGTCACAGAGAGAACCTGGTTTCTTGTTTTTATTTTATTTATTTTATTTTTATTCTATCTGTTTGCTTTACTCATTTTCCCCCACTTTTCTCTCTTCTTACTGTTATTGATAATGTTTTCATATTTGCTCTGGTTGGCTTCTGTGTTTGTAAAATTGTCTGTATGTTTTCGTTTTTTTTTTTTACTCTTTTCTATCATTGTGTTTCGTTTCATTTGATTGTCAGTACGTTCATCTGTTTTCCCTCTTAGTCTTCTGTCTCTCTACCTTCTCCTTCCCCCCACTTTACTTTTCCATTCTTTTCCTTTTTCTTACCTTATTTTTATTTCAGGAAGCAAACATATAACCCCACTGCAGGGACAGATTGCAAGGCAGTGGGAAGTGGGTTCCAGGACACCAATACACCTGTTGGTGGATACTGGAATCTTCAGATAGATTTTGAATAACAGTTCCCCCTTTATTAAATCTCAAAACCGCAAAAAAGTACAGTCCTCAATCCACAGTCCAGCTTCATAATTGAACAAAGCTAGCAGAGTCACATAAGGAAGAATAGGAGATTGAGCAAACAGAGGCAGAAGCAACCCACCATCCCTGAGCAAGAAGGGGCAGGGGAGAAGAAAAAAAAGGAAAAAGTGGGGAGGAAAATCTACATAAATGAAGAAAAAACAAAAGAAGAATATAGGTCTCATTGCAGAACCCTGGGAGATCAGACACTGAGAAAACAGATTTCAGAATGCAAACAATGAAGAGCCCCCAGAATGACTGGTCACACACTCCAAACCCAGACATCAAGACATTAATAGAGAGAATAAAAAGAATTGAGGAGAGACAAGAGGAAAATAGGAAGGAGTTGATAACTGATATAACAGCAGTAAAGAATATTGTGATTGAAATAAATGACAAACTAATAAGCATGGAAAGCAGAATTAGCCAAGCAGAAGAAAGAATCTCAGAGCTTGAGGATCAAAATATAGAACTAACCCAAATTGTCAAAAAATAGAAAAGAAGTTTAAAAAGACAGAACAAAACCTTCAAGAGATGAGTGATTATTTCAAGAGGCTGAATCTAAGAGTAATTGGACTTCATGAGACAGAAAGAGAGACAGAGACCACCCTGGAATAAACATTCCATGAAATTATTCAAGAAAATTTCCCTCATCTCATCAATGATGCAAAAATTCAAACACAAGAGATTCAGAGAACCCCTGCAAGACAACAAATGAGAAGACTAACTCCCAGACACATAATAATTCACCTGAACAAAGTAGGCATAAAAGAAAAAACCCTAAGGGCAGCAAGAGATAAAAGTCAGAATACCTACCAGGGAAAACCAATGAGAATAGCAGTGGATGTATCTACAGAAATACTTCAGACTAGGAGAGCTTGGAGCCCAATCATCAAAGTTCTCAAAGATAATCAACTTCAACCAAGAATAACCTACCCAGCTAAGCTAAGCTTCATAAGTGAGGGACAATTAAAATCTTTCCCAGACATCCAATCCCTAAGAAATTACGCTGCCTCTAGACCACCTCTACAAGAAACACTTAAGAAAGTATTAAACACAGAAGAAAAGGAAAGAAGAATGACAACGTTCTTCACAAGAGTACAGAAAAAAATTGAAAACACACATGAATCAACCAAAAAATCAAAAGAAAGACAACAAACAAACAGGAGCAACAACAACTCTATAAAAACCTCATGACAGGGATAAACTACCACATTTCAATTATTAGCCTGAATGTGAATGGACTAAAAGCACCACTGAAAAGACATAGAATGGCAAAATGGATAAAATATCATGAAGCAACAATATATTGTCTCAGAGGGACTCATCTCACCAGAAAGGACATACACAGACTCATAGTAAGAGGATGGGAAGCAAAATTTCAAGCGTACGGAACACAAAAGAAAGCAGGAGTTGCAATCTTAACTTCAAACAAAATACCCTTTAGGCTATCAAAAATTTAAAAAGATACAGAAGACTAATACATAATGATAAAAGGTTCAATTAATCAACAAGAAATAACCATCCTAAACATATATGCACCCAACATAGGAGCACCATCTTTCATAAAGCAGCTTCTAGGCAAACTTAAAATAGATGTTGACTCAATATCATAGCTGGGGACTTTAATATCCCACTCACAACCCTAGACAGATCATCAGAACAAAAAATTCACAAGGAGACCTGGAACCCCAATGTAACTCTTGACCAAATGAACTTAATTGATACCTACAGAACACTCCACCCAATGACCATAGATTATACATTCTACTCATCACTAAATGGAACGTACTCTAAGATCAATCAACTCCTTGGCCATAAATTAAGCATAAACAAATTTCATAAGATTGAAATTTTGTCATGTACTTTCTCAGACCACAGTGGAATAAAAATAAATAACAACACCAAAAAAGTTCTCCCAAAGCCCACAAAGACATGGACACTAAACAGCATGATGCTAACCAACTCCTGGGTCAACATGGGAATCAAAACAGAGATTAAAAGATACCTGGAAACAAGTGAAAATGTAAAAACATCTTACCAAAATCTTTGAGATGCCATGAAAGCAGTAATAAGAGAGGAATTCATGTCTCCACAAATGCACATGAAGAAAATGGAAAGATCACAAGTTAACAGCCTAACAAGACACCTAAGGAAGTCACAAGGCAATCAGAACCCTAACTTCAGCAGAAGAATCCAGATCACCAAAGTAAAAGCCTAAATCCAGGACATAGAAGACAAAAAGTTAATACAAAAAATCAATGAAATAAAAAACTGGTTCTTTGAAAGGATAAACAAGATTGAAGATTCCCTAGTTAGACTGACCAAGAAAAAGAGAGAAAAAGAGAAATAGACATAATCGGAAACACAAAAGATGAAGTCACATCTGACCCTGAAGAAATACAAAAGATTATCAGAGACTACAATGTATGCTTGTATAGAAACAAACTTGAAAACCTTAAGGAAATGGAGGACTCTCTCACATCACACAATCTCCCTAGATTGAAGCAAGAAGAAATTGAAACCCTAAATAGACCAATAACTATCCAGGAAATTGACTATGTCATAAGAAAACTAGCTACAAAAAAAAAAAAAAGCTCTGTACCAGATGACTTTCCAGCAGAATTCAACTAAACATACAAGGAGGAACTGAAACCAATCCTATTAAAAGTATTCCAGGCAATTGAGATAGACAAAACTCTCCCCAAATCATTTTATGAAGCTAAAATCACATTGATACACAAGCTAGGTAAAGACCCAACAAAGAAAGAAAACTACAGGCCAATATCCTTGATGGATATAGATGCTAAAATTCTCAACAAATCCCAGCAAACAGGATTCAACAACACATCTCAAAAATCATCCACCATGACCAAGTAGGCTTTATCCCGGCGATGCAAGACTGGTTCAACATTCATAAGACCATAAATGTATTAAATACAACAGATGTAAAAACAAAAACCACACGATTATATCATCAGATGCAGAAAAATCTTTTGACAAAATCCAGCACTCCTTCATGATAGAAACCCTCAAACATCTAGGCATAGATGGAACATACCTCAAAATAGTAAGAGCCATCTACAAGAAACCCACACCCAGCATACTCCTAAGCAGACAGACACATTTCCCCTGAAAACTGGAACAAGACAGGGATGCCCACTCTCACCCCTCCTTTTCAACATAGTTCTGGAAGTCCTAGCTAGAGCTATCAGAGAAGAGAAGGCGATCAGGGAAAAGAGGAAGTCAAGTTATATCTCTTTGCAGACAACATGATTGTACACCTTGAAAACCCAAGAGAATCTGCCAAAAAACTCCTTGCACTGATAAAGCACTCTGGCAAAGTCTCAGGGCATAAAATAAATGTGCAAAAGACAATCACATTTTTATACACCAATAATAAACAAACAGAAACCCAAATAAAAAGCACAAATCCACTCACAATAGCCACAAAAAAATGAAATACCTTGGCATCTTCCTAACCAGAGGTGTGAAAGACCTTTACAACAAAAACTACAAAGCACTGTTCAAAGAAATCAAAGATGATACAAATAAGTGGAAAAATAGTCCATGCTCTTGGATTGGAAGAATCAACATTGTTAAGATGTCCATTCTGCCTAAGGCAATCTACAGATTTAACACAATATCCATCAAATTACCAGCAACATTATTTTCAGACCTAGAAATAATACAGGAATTCATATGAAAACATAAAGGACCACAAGTAGCCGAAACAATCCTTAGCAAAACAAAAAACAAAAACAAAAACAAAACAAGAGGTATCACACTCCCAGACTTCAAAAAGGCTACAATAATCAAAACAACCTGGTATTGGCACAAGAGCAGGCATATAGATCAATAGAATAGAATTGAGATTCCAGAAGCAAAACTTCAATTTCTCAACCAACTCATCTTCAACAAAGCCTCCATGAACAACCACTGGGGAGAGGAGAACATATTCAGTAAATGATGCTGGGAAAACTGGTTGACCATATGCAGAAGATGGAAACAGGACCCCTACCTGTTCTACCTATTCCCATACACAAAAATTAACTCTAAATGGATCAAAGACCTAAATGGAAAACTCA
>NW_007217835.1:0-808 GCF_000164805.1 Carlito syrichta
CTGTAGTTCCAGCTCCTTGGAAGATTAAAGTGGAAGGATCACCTGAGTCCAGCAGTTTGAGGCTGTGGTGACCGTGAGCATGCCACTGCACTTCAGCCTGTGAGACAGAGTAAGACTTCGACTCAAAACAGACAAACAAACAAACTACATTTCCTTGGTCATAATGGTTGAGTACAAGTAGGTATTACAGAATGATGTTTGTATGTTCTAATTCTAACTGTTCTTTTATTCCAGGTCATATAGAGTAGTTCAGGCAACTGGAAAAGCATTTGTGAACTACACTGTAAAATAATAAAGGGTAACACAATTAAAATTTAATGATGATGATGATGATTATTGAGTCGGGGTCTCACTGTCACTCATTCTGGCGTGCAATGGCATGAACACAAGGATCACAGCTTACAGCAGCCACAACCTCCTAGGCTCAGGCAATCCTTCCGCCTCAGCCTTCCAAGTAACTAGAACTACAGGCATGCGCCACCATGCCTGGCTAATTTTTGGAGTGTTTATTGTACAGATGAGGTCTCACCAAGTTGCCCAGGCTGGTCTCAAACAATCCTCCTGCCTCGGTTACCCTAAGTGCTAGGATTACAGGCTTGAGTCACCGTATCCAGCCTAATGAATATTATTGAAAAAACAAGCATTTTAGAGGTATAACTTACAAGTAGTAAATTGCACAAATCTTGAGTGTATAGCTCAATAAATATTTTATATGTATATAATAAAAAATTCAAATCAAGTTATAGAACATATCCTAAGCCAGGCTCGGTGGCTCAGCCTGTAATCCCAGAGCTTTGGGAGGCTGAGG
>NW_007217836.1:0-616 GCF_000164805.1 Carlito syrichta
GTCTCACTGTCACTCATTCTGGCGTGCAATGGCATGAACACAAGGATCACAGCTTACAGCAGCCACAACCTCCTAGGCTCAGGCAATCCTTCCGCCTCAGCCTTCCAAGTAACTAGAACTACAGGCATGCGCCACCATGCCTGGCTAATTTTTGGAGTGTTTATTGTACAGATGAGGTCTCACCAAGTTGCCCAGGCTGGTCTCAAACAATCCTCCTGCCTCGGTTACCCTAAGTGCTAGGATTACAGGCTTGAGTCACCGTATCCAGCCTAATGAATATTATTGAAAAAACAAGCATTTTAGAGGTATAACTTACAAGTAGTAAATTGCACAAATCTTGAGTGTATAGCTCAATAAATATTTTATATGTATATAATAAAAAATTCAAATCAAGTTATAGAACATATCCTAAGCCAGGCTCGGTGGCTCAGCCTGTAATCCCAGAGCTTTGGGAGGCTGAGGGAAGTGGATTGCCTGAGCCCGCGGATTCGAGAACCACCCAGGTAACTTGGTGAGACCCCATCTCTACAATAAGTCAAAAATTAGCCAGGCGTGCTAGCGTGCACCTGTAGTTCCAGCTACTTGGAAGGCTGAGGCGGAAGGATCACCAGAGCCC
>NW_007217837.1:0-2265 GCF_000164805.1 Carlito syrichta
CTAAAAATTCTGACAATGAAGAGAGGATATCTGGAAGTTTCTGAATGAGCAGACAGCTAAAAGTCTATAGTTTTTGCACAGTAAAGTAAGAGTACCTAAATAATGAAAATCCTCCCTTCTTGACTTCTGTTCTTTTTTGCTGGACAGACTACCCTCTCTCTCCAAATTCAGGCTAAGCACAGTAATATAGGCTCTAAAATTCTATTAAAACAACCATGCGATTAGAATACATGGGAAGCCAGAATATGCCGTCTTTAGGTCTTTCTCTTAAAGGGCTAATATATTTCTGTCATATTTGGAGTGTGTATATGAGAACAGTCTTACAGTTGCCTGAGAATATATTTTTAAATTTGATTAAATTAACATATTTGTTGGGGTTCCCATACAAATTTTAACTCAAACTAATAAATTGTTGATATTTTATAGCATGAATATTGTTCTAAGGGGAAAACCAAATATTATTTGAATAGTAAAAAGAAAAGATTGAGAAAAACAGAAAAGAAAATGTAAAAATTAAAGGCATTTTGCCTTTCACAGGACTCTCCTCTTCTTTTCTCTGCTGTTCCCCTTCCCTGTGCTCCTCTGTGTTTCTTTATTCCTCCCTGCCTCAAACCAACTCTGCAGAAAGGGAAAGTGATTGTCATTTTACACAAATGATTTTCTCCAACAGTAAATTACTCTGCAAAGAAGAATGAGGGCACAACTTCTTTACCTGGTATTGAGTTACCAGCTCTGTTTGAGGATACAGATTTGGGTACCTCATGGCCTAACCTTAGGTTCACTTTATGTCTTAGCCCATATTCCACCTCCAAGAGTTTCTTCTTATCACACATTATCTAGTAAACTAGACATAATAAGATCTGATTCAAACATAATTGAGAACTTGGATAAAAATTTGTGGTCCCTTTATGAAGACAATAGGATGAAGAGCTGTGCTAGTCACCCGAATCAAGGCCAGCAAATAAGGTGAGAAGCTTATAAATGTCAACACAGGAAAGGGGACCAAAGTGTCATATAACTTACATTTTTCTTGTCTCATTGAGAAGAAAATCAGTCTTTCTTAAATTAAAAAATATATATTTTATATGAATGGTTAGAAAGACTGATGGTGGTGAGAAGTTATCTAGGACTTCCAGGAAATTCACATGCCTGTGTTGCCTTTTAATATCAAACAAGTTTATATTACTCATGTAAGACTTTTTTTTTTTAACCTTTGCCCCAGAAGTATTGCATAGCATATTTTCAATTTACAGTCTCACACGTATGGATGTGCGTTGGTTACTACAGTGAATTCTGCAGATCGCAGTTGCATGGAATTCTACAATAACCAGACTTTGTTTATCTGATAGAGCAAGCAAGTTGAGGTCTGGTAGATTAATAACACATCAAGGAGTTGGGAGTGGCCAAGGGAAGCTGACTATTGGCTACTCCCTCAACAACTATGGAAAATGTAAAAGTGTTAGAGATCTTATGGAAGATCTAAGGGCATTGGCAACTCTTAGAGAGTGGTTGCCAATGGCAGTTGAAGTCTGTTAAAAGGTGTGTTACAAGTTACATTCATGAACTTAGAAGATGGTTCTGATTCTCCTCTAAACCCATTGGAGATTGACCTGTTGAAACTTTCTCAAAATGTATTGACATGGATCCAAGGGTAACTCAAAACTGCCCTCTGGCCTAGACCATCTTTATTTCAGTTCTCTTGCCGAATGCCAAACTCAGATTAGGGAAAATGTGGTTGGATGACAAATATAGGCCATTACTCTAATCTTAATTACTTAGTTTTTAAATAATCTAGAGGATGCCAAATAAGACAAAAACAAATTGAAAGCTGCTAATAGTGACGCAGTTAGATCTGTTTATTTAAAAGAATAACCCCTACTCTGGATAACTTATGATAGAAACAAAGAAAGAAAGGAAAGCTGTAGGTCATTATAGCAAGAAGACAGAACTTCAGAAGAAAGTTATTAGAACGAGACTCTGAAGGATGCAAAAATTGCAGAGACAAGAGAATCAGAAAAAACTGGAACAAGACCCTCAGCTAGAAACTACTTGTTTTTTGGGTTTTTTTTGAGTTGGGGTCTCGCTCTGTCGCCCAGACTGGAGTGCAGTGGCCGCTCCTGCCCACTGCAGCCTTGACCTGCTGGACTCTGGCGATCCTTCCGCCTCAGCCTTTCAAGTAGCCGGAATTACAGGCATGCGCTACCACGCTCGGGTGATTTTTTGATTTATTGTAGAGATGAGGCCTCGCTGCCCAGGCGGGTCTCG